>NW_023413390.1:38311-73210 GCF_903995425.1 Onychomys torridus
GGCTCTCTCTGGTCTCTGGTCCAGATGGGAGTTCCCGTGTGGATGGGAGCTGGGGGCTGATCTCTGAGTCTGAGGAAGTGTCTGTGGTCTTGGGCAAATAGGTGTGGGGGCAGGGTGTGGAGACTGCAGGGTCTGCCTGCAGTCTTGGAAAAAGGGAGCCTTCTCACAGGGCCCGCCAATTGGCCAGAAACTGGGGCCAAGTTGGTCTGTTCTCCCAGGATGGTGCCCAGGGGTGGGACCCAGGGGGGTTGCCTCTCTGGCTATAATAACCCCAGGCACTCACCTCTGGTCCTGATGGGAGTTCTGGGGCGGATTTGTGGGACATATCTTAAAGCTGCTATAGAGAGTGAAAAGCATGGCATCACACAAAAGATTTACAGTAATAAGCAGCCATCTGCTCAAAAGATAGTAATCCTCATTGCCTTATGTATGAGTTTGTCCTCCATCAGATACGCATATTTCTGGTGGGTTGATCTTCCAAATATCAGCTGTAATCTACTGCATAATTTTGGGGACTCCATCAACAGAGGGCATATTTCCATTGATTAATTAAATGTCTTGCTGCTGAAAAAGGAATCAGTTCATCAAAAAAATAAAAAAAAACATGCACCAAACAAATGCAACAAAAAATCATAGACTTAATAAGGTCTCATGTGGCAGGTGCAGGTGCATCAAGAGTCAGTCAATCATGGCTGCAAGAGCTTGAGAAAGTTATTCACAATGCTTCTTCAGTCAGGAAGTACATACAGGTTAATACGTCTCTTCATATTTCTTCTTGGTTTTCATTTTGTCCAGGACAATAGTCAATGACATGGTGCTACCTACTGTTACAGTATGTCTTCACCCTCTTCAAGTACAATAATGTACATCATCTCTCACACAAAGGTCCAAAGACTTGTTGTCATTGTAATTCTGAATCCTTTTAGGTTTATAGGCAAAGAGATGTTATATTTCATCATTACAAATATTTGCTCTATCTAGCCATTAAAAAATCACACAGTAGGAACACTTTATGACATTCTAGTTGCCCTTCCAGACATGTGTTCAATGATGCAACTCTCTATTATTTTTCCCTGCCACTTAATACTCCCAAAACTGTTCAGAGATTTGTTGTCATTGGGTTTTAGCACATTTAACTTCATTGGTTATATAATTTCAAAGTTGAATCATCAAAACCATAATCTGCCATTAAAAATATAAAAACTTGCCATCTCATTATTTGATACTGAAAAGTAATATCTTTATTTCCTTAACCCTGTGTCCTCCTAAAAGTTTTTTCTGAAGTATTTAATTCTCAGCTTCCTCGCTCTGTGTGCAGTGAGAGCTGTGTTTCTGTATTCAGAAAATCCCCCCAGGAGGGCAAGGCTGCCTGTTGCTATGATTGTACACCTTATCCAGACAATGTGATTTCCAATGAGACAGGTAAGTGTCAGTCTGACTGTGGTATTTCCCACTTCTCCACAGTGATCTGCAATGTCTAAGCAGATGGAACCTTTCTGTGAATGGACAGCAGAGATAAGCACTATGATTTCATTTAAAAGTCATAATTTTTCAGCTCCTTGTATTGTCATTTTAAAATTTCTGTCTGGCTATTGAAATTCATAATTGATCAATGGTTTGTCTCTCTTGGTATTTGGTCTCTGTGGAAAAACCACTTTATCTATCCCATGGTAGTCTTCTCATTTTGTCAGAGCATTTAACACCCATGGTACAAATTGTCTACTTTCCTTGTTTTTGAAAGTGCATTTATTCATAATTTACACACATTTATGGTTGTGTCCTTAGCATCCATACTTTCATAATTTCAATCATGGCTCTGGATCTGTCCAAAGATGATCAGAAATGTATTGGAACTACCATTTTTTATAGTTATAAATATTTTAAGTAAGGTTTTTCATGTTCTTTTGTCTCTGAATATCTGCCTGCATGCATGTATATGAACCACAGGATTGCTTGGAATACATGGAAGGCAGCATAGGGCATCAGATCACCTAGACATGGAGTCACAGATGGTCTTGTCTTACCATGTAGGTGCTTGTGAGAGAGTATGGGCCCTCTGGAGAGCAACAGGTTGCCTTGTACCAAACAACCTTTTTTTTCAATGTTCTATCCTTGATCATCTTGCATAAATAACTTTCAACATTCCCTTAATTATTATCTTTTCTTCCTTGTTTACTTACATCTTCCAATGCATACAGGAAGCATCAATGGTACATAATATATAAGGAGAGTTTGCTCAGCATATAACATAGGTTTTAAATTCCTAAAATAATTGTGGAGCAGAAAATATACGTTAGTGTAGTATATCACAAAATTTATCATTGAGAATGTTGCATTGAACAAAATATTTTTTAAATTAATAATTGTCTATGTAGTATGAAATTAATCTATATTTGTATCACTTCTTTCATTTGATTAACCTAAGAACTGGTAATACTCATTTATTATTGCATACAAATGACTCTATCTTATAATGTGTTAACAGAAGCATTAAATGAACATAAAATAAGTAAATTATAGAATACTGACTTGTGACAACTAATTGAAATGGCATCATCACTCCCGCTAATTGTGATGTTGAGATTAAGCCAGGCAGAGGTACACACTCCTGTTCTCAGAGTAACTCAGGACTGATGTGCAAAGATCTGTTTTCACAGTGGATCTGGACACAATAGCAGAAACCTATGTTGACATCCAAGGAACAGAAAATAGGCATGAGGTGACTGAAAACAGTGAATGTGAGAAGCACACACTGACACAATGTTGAATATGGAGAGAAAACCAGATAAGATTTCCAATCATTATGATTTCAGTCTAATTAAGATTTGTTATTTATTAATTTGAATATTTTGAATCTATAAATCATTTCCCCAAACATTAGGGGATTTAAATATTATTTCACCAAAGTGTAAATTTTCTAATTTTGGAGTGTTTTTGAAGTGCCTGTTTTCAAAATGTGTATATTAAGTCTGTACTGTACAGACTGTCAAAGACTTATCATGCATATAGATGCTTTGTGTTCATTGGTGGCATGGTAAGTTCATGTACATGTTCCATGTGTACATTGGAGGAAGACTGAAACCTCAGCCTCAAACCCTGAATGACTGCAGTTCAAGAAAACACTTGAGCCCAGGCAGTGGGACCTGGACCTGTCCTTTGTGCATGAGCTGGCTGTTTGGAACCTTGGGCTTACACAGGGACACTTTGCTCAGCCTGGAAGTAGGAGACTGGTCCTGCCTGTATTAAATCCACCAGGTTGAATTGAATCCTCATGGGATTCTTGGCCCTGGAGGAGATGGGAATGGAGGGGAGGGGCTGCGGGGAAGGTGGAGGAAGGGGTGGGAGGGGGGAAGACAGGGGAACCCATGGCTGATGTGTAAAATTAAAACACAAATATAATAAATAAAAAAAGGGAAAAAAAGAGCAAAAACCAAAAAAAAAAAAAAAAAAAAAGACATACGGTTATGGCTTTGATGAACTCATGCTCTGTTAGAAACCAATAGCCAGTAAAGAGAAGTACCTTGAGAGTGAGGATTGTGTGAAGGCACACAATGAAAGATACCCTTGAGAGATTGTGTGGAGGTTCTAGCTGGGGAGCACAGCTACTTGTATACCCATGACTGAAGATTTGTCCTACTCCATTCGGGTAAGGTCCTGCCATTTGAACAAGTGTGGATCTTCAGGAAGGATGTACATGGAGTGGTGAGGGAGGAAGGGGACACCTTCCTAGCCTGCCAGATCATGTGAATCAAGCCTGGCCTTCAATGGGGTGACAGATGTTGCAGCCAGACCAACCTCCAACCATCATTGCAAGTATCCTGCTTGAGAACTTGGATGGTGTTAGTAGGCATAGGTAGACACAGCACCCTAAGCAGGTATGGATGACATCTTGAGAAGTTTATCAGTAGTGAATGTTCAATAAGGCATGTCAGTAAAGTCCAATAGAAGTTTACTAACATTACTGTGAAGGCCAGCATTATCATTAGAGTATATAAAAATAAATAAATATAAAACTATACATGAGGTCTGTCATATTTTTTAAATTACTTTTTCATACTTTCTTTATTGGGCTATTGAAGAGATGGCCTCTTGTGCAGAGCATTTGAGTTGGGAATCCACTCCACCACCTTGTGCTTCTGTTACTTCTTGCTTTCTTAGCATTTCACCGCACACCTCATTTGTGAGATGGAGACATTGGTAATGCCTGTCCTACTGGGTTAGTAAAACACTGTAGATTATGCCTTTTAAGGAGAGTTCAGAGTAGGGCAAACACATGGGGAAGATCTGATGAACCCTGGCTCCTGCTCTTGTGGCTGCTTCTATTTTTACCTTGATTCTGTAGCATGAGTATAAACTTTCTGTAGATATTCATTAATTAAGACAGGAATAATGAGCCACAGAAGTAAGACACAAAAACCCAAATTAAAAATTTGTGACTCTTAACTCATTTGATTGTTATTTTGAAATTTGGTTTGTGTGTGTGTGTGAGAGATAGAGAGAGAGAGAGAGAGAGAGAGAGAGAGAGAGAGAGATATCACCGAAAGACCAGTGGGAAAGACTGATGAAACACCAAGCAGGTGTCCTCTACTTATTTATTTATTTATTTATTTATTTATTCATTCATTCATTCATTCATTCATTTATTTATTAATTAATTAATTTATTTATTTATATTTATTATATTAGTCTCACTTATCCAGAGGGCCTGATCCAGTTGGGGGCTCCACAGCTTTTGGTTCATAATTCATGTGTTTCCATTAGTTTGGCTATTCGTCCCTGTGCTTTTTCCAGTCTTGGTCTCAACAATTCAGGCTCTTACACCCTGGACTGAAAGAGGAGGGACTGTCATCTTTCAATACTGAAATCTTAATGTTTTTACCTTTTTAAAAAAAACCAATTTGAAAATTGTCAAATATTATTCAGATTATCAGGCATATGGCTGAATCATTTTAGGATATAAAAGTATTCATTCAGCTTAGTGCTCTGTGTTCAGGTAGCTTATGAAGTTTTGGATGGATAAATATGGTAATAATTTCTCAATAACCTCATACTCTGTATAGTGGCATCAATTATTTTTGCAGCAAAGCTAACTAAACATATAAAATTCACCTATGATGAAGAATTTCTTAATATACAGTTATGTCTAATACAAAAATTTGAATCTGTATTTACACTGAAATATCCCTAACATGTCTGTTTCAACAACAGCAGTATGTGTAGCTATGTAGAAGGTATACAACTCCTCTGCTTTGTGACAGAATAATATATATGCAGACATGTTCATCAGTTAGTTACTTGTCTTGATGCTCTGATCAATTACTTGACAAACTGACTCTCAGTTTGAGAGTACTGTTCTCATGTCAGCAAGAGTAGAAGCTGCTGGGCACATTGGTACTGTAGTCAGGAGGCAAGGAGAGATGAATACCCTGAGCTCCACTTATTTTGTTTCTTTTTTTTAGTCTGGGACTCTACGTCATGGAATGCCCATACTCTCTCAGTGGGTTTAACCCTTTCCACCAGAGTGATACCCCATCAACTGAAATCACAGACTCAACTTAATATATGTCTCCCCAGAAATTCTAAGTTCCATTAAAATTAACCATTGCAATCTGTCTCTCTTCCCGCAAAACAACTAACAAATTTACTCTATGAGAGTGTAAGTTCACTGAGCAAGAAGGGACTTATTCTCATTTTGGGAGATCATGAATATGAATATGTGTGTGTAATCAGATTATGGTGCCTGTAGTAAATACTTGAAATAAAAAAAGATAATCTTGGTACCCACAAAATCATGAATTCAATAACTTGTTTAAATAATTTCAATAAATATCAAATTGAATAAGTGAGTTTGGAAAATTTTGAATTTTTCAACCAAATGAAAGTATGATATAAATACATTGATACTTATGTATTGTTTATTTTAGATGAAACTTTCAAGTTATCATTGGGAAATTATCAAAAATTACTCCATTATACACTAAGTCTAATTTACTTGAGTCTTAAACAGTGAAGAGAAGAGATGTAGGTATCATGCCAGACAACTGGTGCTGGGAAGGGGCTTGGGATAAAAGGGGACCTAAGCACAGCCTCAACATAACTTTTATTTATGACCAGATGTAGATAATTGTGTGAAGTGTCCTGATAGACACTATGCAAATACACAACAGAACCACTGCATCAAGAAAGCTGTGACAGTTCTGTCCTATGAAGACCCCTTGGGAATAGCACTCTCCTGCATGGCCCTGGGCTGCTTTCTACTGACAGTGGGGGTTATATTATCTTTGGGAAGCATCACCATACTCCCATTGTCAAGGCCAACAATCAGACTCTCACTTATGTCCTTTTCATCTCTCTGATCTTTTGCTTCCTCTGTCCATTGCTCTTCATTGGCCATCCCAACACAGTCACCTGTATCCTGTAGCAGAGTACATTTGCAGTTCTGTTCACTGTGGCTCTCTCTAGTGTCTTCACAAAAACTCTTACTGTGGTTCTGGCCTTCAAGGTCACTGTTCCAGGAAGAATGGTGAGGTGGCTGATGATATCAAGGGTCCCTAACTTCATCATTCCCATCTGTACCTTCCTCCAGCTTGTACTCTGTGGAGTTTGGCTGAGCACCTCTCCTCCATTTGATGACTCAGATGCTCACTCTGAACATGGGTACATCATCATTGTTTGCAACAAGGGCTCAACTGTGGCCTTCCACTATGTGCTGGGATACCTCTGCCTCTTGGCACTTGGGAGCTACACTATGGCCTACCTCTCCATGAACCTACCTGACACATTTAATGAAGCCAAGTTCTTGACATTTAGCATGTTGATGTTCTTTAGTGTGTGGATCACATTCCTTCCTGTGTATCATAGCACCAAAAGGAAGGTCATGGTGGCCATGGAAATCTTTGCTATCTTGGCTTCCAGTGCAGGCCTCCTGGGCTGCATCTTTGCTCCCAAATGCTACATTATTTTGTTAAGACCAGATAGGAACTCACTGCATTGCATCAAGAACAAAACACATTCTAAGAGAAAATTCCAACCTATAGCTTAATCCACATGTTTCTTAATTACATATAAGTCTTTAAGACAGTTTAGCACCATACCAATTGTCAGATATAATGTAGCAATTTCAGAATTTTTGTTTATTGGTTTCCTGTGTTGATGAAATCACTATTTATTCTCTCATCTTCCAATGTGACTTACTTTTTCTCTGAATTAGAAACTTGATTTCCATAATATTAATTCTATTTGTCTATTAGTATGAGTTATATATTATTCTTTGCCTCTTCAAAATTCCATACATTTGCCTGTGAAATAACATATACTTCCATATGTATCTGAATGATTCTGATGTCCTTGATATGTTCCACAATTATATCCTGCTTTCATTTGATGTATGCTTTCATTCTGAATAAAAGCACATTTTAAATAGTGAATAAGATCTTGACATGATGAAAATATTTTGCCAACTGTTTGTTTAATGAGGTGCATGCTACAGGAGAATGCAGGTCAATTCATATCTTTATATCATAACCCAAAGTCAGAATCAGAAAACTGGATACTCCCATTAACAGATAATTACAGGAAACTTCTGTTAAATCTGTGAAGAATGTCAGTGTCCAGCTCTATCCAGGTCATCAGAACCTGTAGTCAGTTCTCTCTCTGACCTTCAATATCCAAATAGTGGTTTTTATACTCTCCTTTTCACAATTCTTGATTTTTGATATTTTTTTTCTGTTTTCTTCCAAGTGAAATTGTGCTTTGTGTGAATCCTGCATATTTATAAATACACTTTTCTAAGAATTCATGAACATTTCACAAAAGCTGTCCTATTCTCTGAGAACAATACTTTTTGATCTTCTCTTTTCTAGAGTACTGCATTTTGTATAAATATGCAAGTCTGTGATGTATGCCTTGTATATTGTCATCTCTAAACCTCTTTTAATAGTCTTCAAGCTGTAAACTTGCAAGAATAATGTAGGTGATACATAATTTTAAACTGTATAATTGTGTTAATAAGAAGCTAGATTCTATCCTTGAGAATTGGTTCATTTGTTTTTTGTATGTATATATGTATATGTATGTATGTATGTGTGTATGTATGTATGTATTTATACTTTTTTAATGTATTAGATCCTGACTATAGTTTCCCCTCCCTTCTCTCCTCCCAAGTCTCTTCCCCAACTTCCCCTATGCCCTAGATCCATTCTACCTACATTTTTCTTCAGAAAAGAATAGGCCTAACCCAGGGAAACCCACCAAACATATCAATTTGCTATAAGACTAGCCAACTCCTATCATATTAATGTTGAATGAGGCAACCAGTAGGAGGAAAGGGGTCCCAAAAGCAGGCAAAAGTGTTAGAGACAGCCACCATTCCCATTGTTTCCAGTACCCCACAAAGACAAACTGCACAGAGGGGTCAAGGACACCACATTATTCCATTTTGAAACACATTTATTTCATAAATCATGTTGTGATCATGGTTTTTCCTCCCTCATTGGTTCCCTGATCCTCACTACTTGGCCACTCAGCCAACGTCCTGATTCTTCCTTTCCATTTTTAGAGAACAAAGAGGAAAATAAAACAAAATAAAGAAATCAAATGAAAGGATGAAAACACATACACAAGCAGATACACACATAAACAAGCACACTGCGGTGTGAAACTTCCCAGATATGCTAGTGCTGTGGTGGCACTGAGCTTGGAGGAGTAATCACCAACCTTGATTTGACTCTAGGCCCCCATCAAGAGGTGGAAAACATACCCCATACTGCTTTTGGGAATTATCACCCTAAAACAAATAGGTCAACTACCTATTGTAAAACAAATGACTGCTGCTCTAATAAGGGACTGTATCAATAAAATGATTACTAATGATGTTCTGATATATGTCAGTGTCTTGCTCCGTCATCATCTGAGAAATTTCCTCCTGTAGATGATTGTAACAAATATAGATGACATCCGCAGGCAGACATTATACAGGGAATGAGAGAATATGGATAACACAGCCAAAAAGTTTTGTCTCCATCAATTCCTTCCCCTTAGGCCTAAGAGAACCCTGTGGCAGATGAGGCAGAAAGAATTTCACAACCAGATGGGCTATAGGACACCAAGAAGACGAGGCCCTCTAAACCAATAGTATAGATGGACATGTGAAGTGACAGAGACTGGGAAAGCATGACCAGGGCCTGCACAGGACTGCATCAGATGGAGTTTTAGAATTGAAAGGAGAAATGGACACTTGTGGTCCCAGGCCCCCATTCCTAACTCAGTAGCTATCTCCAATTTATAACCACTTGCAAAGGAAAATCTAGTTGTCTCCAGTGGAGTCTCACTGTGGGAATAAACTATTTTTTTTATGGTAGGCTGCAATTCCAGCACTAGATGTCCAGTGTAAAACAAACTCAACAGCATGTTTAGAAGTTCCCTCTATCATAGTATACTGTCAGGACTTTTCCTTTTTCTCTTTTTATATTTTATCTTATATTTATATATAAATATAAATATAAATATAAATATAAATATATATATATAAATATATATATATATTCCCTTTTACCAAACATGTATATATTAAGTATTTTCCCTTTGTGTATATATTATGGTTTCCAGTTAGTGGTTTTATGAGATTGCAGAGTGTGTGAATAAATGGGTCCATGTATCTCTATCTGTACATTTGCATTTTCTTGGGCAAATTTCCTTCTGTTTGTTAATTTTTTCCTTTGTGATATGTTAATTTTTGTTTCACATTGAGTACATTATTATTTATATTAATTATAGTATGTTATATTTTATTGCTATCCTTTAGATGCTTGTTTGCTTTTTTTCTTTTTTCTCCTTTTTTAATTTATTATATTTGCGTTTTAATTTTACACATCAGCCATGGGTTCCCCTGTCCTCTCCTTGCTGCTTTTCTAATGATAGACAGAAATGGTGTAGCTCCTGAACATAGTGGAGATCTGTGGAATTGGGAGATAAAGAGGGACAGAAACCAAAATCATGATATATAATGTAAAAAAAGTTATTTTTAATAAAAAGAAGAAAGGATTTTTAAAATGTCATAAAACACATATTTGAAAATCAAAAACATCAGTTTGGTAAATAATGAAAAATAAAAATTAAGAGACAAAAACTCTCAATATATTATTGATTTTATTTTATTTTTTATTGAAATTAGATTTTGTTTTCATCCTGTACATTCTGATCATGTTTTTTCCACCCCAGCTCCTTCTTGTTCCTCTCCACCTCCCTCTGACCATAATCCTCATCCCATCCTTAGAAAACAGCCATATAAAGTAAATAATTAAATACAGAGCAAACAATGCAGAATAGGATGAACAAACAAAGAAACAATTAAAGAAAGAACAGAAAATAAAGGTATATCACCTTTGTCTCATTTTGTGTTACCATCAGTTCTTTGGCATGGGGCTGGCCCTGGTGTGTTTTTATATCATACAGTGAGACACCATTGGAAAAAACTAATTTTCCTAGGCAATTCTGAATCTCTTCAATGATCACTGAAGAAGTTGGAACATTCTTCTTAAAGCAACTGAGTTATGAGGAAGTGATCATAAGAGAAATAGGAATTCTTTTAAAAATAAACCCGTGTTCTTATGTTCTAATTTAACAAACACCTGGTAATGGAATGCACACCAGGACAGTTAATTTGCTAGGAAGAAGATTGAGTTGAGATTAAAATTTATGAAAACATGTAATGTCAAACTTCTTCTTCTTCTAACAACAAAAGCAACACCACAGTGAGAGCATCAGGTACAACAGAGATATTTTCATCTTTAGATCCTAACTTAAAACTAAGGTGCTTCATGTATATGCATCATTCCAGTTCACATATTCTCATACACTTATAGAATATAACATACACATCAGTACACACACACACACACACACACACACACACACACACACACACACGTATTGTTTGTATTTATGCACAACAGTTGTTCTTCATTTGTGTTAGTTACTTCTCTCTTCCCTGAGAAATGGTTACCTGAAATGAAAAATGCAATGGAATGTAGGCGTATTTTGCTTCATAAGGACATCAGCTTGTTGTTGAAGGGCAGAAACAGCTGGATTAATATGAGCTGTAGGCCCTTTGGATAAGTGAGACAATTGAATAGCTTGAACTGTTTGGGAGGCACCCAGGCTGTGGGACCCGGACCTGTCCTTAGTGCATGAGCTGGCTGTTTGGAACCTGGGGCTTACACAGGGACACATGCTCAGCCTAGAAGGAGGGGACTGGACCTGCCTGTACTGAATCCACCATGTTTAAATGATTCCCCAGGGGAGTCTTGGCTCTGGAGGAGATGGGAATGGAGGGGAGGAGCTGGGGAAAGGTGGGGGGGAAGGGGGAAAGACAGGGGAACCCATGGCTGATGTGTAAAATTCAAACACAAATATAATAAATTTTAAAAAAGGAAAAAAAAGAGCTGTAGGTAGTGAGAACTTGAGGTATCACCTTTCACATAGGAGAGGACAAGGGAGCTGAGACTGAATGTCAGAGCCTGAATAATGCAGAACCTACTTCTATCAGATAGACTCAGAGTCTTAAAAGTCCCACAGCCTCCATATATCACAAAAATCTGGGTATCACAAAAGACTAAATTAGAGCAAGAACAACAGTATCATGTTAGAAACACCCAGAATTTCAGCTCCACATCCAACATCTAAGAGTAGTATTAGGATGATCTGGTCCCCACTAGCACATCCCACACTTTCACATCTGCCTGTGTGGATACATTGCCTCTGCTCATTTTCAGCTACACATCATGTATATGGCTTTCCTCAGCAGAAGATATCTTAGATGCAGTATAGTCTTAAAGTCAATTTATAGAGACTATGAGCCAGCCTTAACTTACTTGTCCAGAATTCTGAAACCTATATACAAGTGACCTTGAACCCTTTATTTTTGCCTCTTGTTTTGCTTCCTAAATGACAGAAAATTTAAAATATAGTCTAATATTGCCACCATCTTAAAGTATAGTTTTGTCTATATGGTATGGTTACAAATACCAGGAGACTGTGCTTTTTTAGGGATTTTTTTGATTCATAGGCAGAAAGTTGTGGTGTACCCACACATGGGATAGAAATGTAAAGCAAGCTATCTTGGGGATACTGTGAATGCATGGTCTTGCTTCAGGATTTAAGCCAATGTGTGTTATACATCATGATAATTCTAGTTCTGGTGAGACCTGGGATGACATTATATATTTTTTTTATAGAAACAGGATATTCATGGTAGGAAATATAGCCCATTAAATTAATAGAAAATTTGCACCTGAGTCCTCTTTATCAATGTTGACAATTTCTCTCTGGTGTTTCTGAACAAGACACTATCTGTTTTCTTTGGTCTTTATATTATCTCCTAAGGTTTTCAATAGAACCTTAATATTATAATCAACACATCTCTTGAATTATACCTGTACTGTCAAAAATATCCAAGGGAATGTTTTTCAGGAAGCAACATATGCAAATGTTGGGAGAACAGACTTTAAACCAAGATAAGCAGGTTATTGACCATAGTATTTTCAACTTTTGGAACAGGAATGAGATTGTTTTGATGTAAATGTTATTCATCATGTTTTCAATTAATTTTTATTTCAGCCTATATTTGGGTCATTTGAAACTATCCTGAATGACCATGTCCAGTTCTGTCATTTCTGTCAGACTGTTCCCATGGATGCATCTGTCATGTGCTATCTTCTCTTTAATGCTTACATTCATCTGCACTCATGTGGATGGTCCACACACATGACCATAAAGGTCATTTCAGATTCTATCCAAATTGAGAGGAGAGATGGACAGGAAGAAAACTATGTACAGCTTTTGCAAAAGTGAGTCCAGTCATCCTGGTTTCTCTGTAAACATTCTCATGACAATTCACCTGCTGTTCCAAGAGTAACTGTCAAATGTGGTTACAATTTATGATGACCCCAATTCTCTAAAAGGTTTAATAGTTACTTTATACATGCTTTTCTGACATTGAAAGTCTGGGTTTGGGAGTCATGATGACATGCTCCTGCACATTCTAATTGACTGAGGTTTTTTCATTCCACGGGAATTTAATTTTTCATACCACCATGCAGAAATTTCTTGTTTTATGCAGAAAATTATCCTTCCCAATATCCAGAAGACATTTATCTTGATATTTTGTGGCAAATACTCTTCAACTGCTCATTCAATGGACCTGATTATAAAACTTTGGGTAATTGTCTACCAAATGCTCCCTTGGACAAGTTGCCTGGTAAACTTAAACAATTTTTTTTTTCATGACCAAACTGAGTCTGGGAAGTCTGTGTATTTTGTGGCTCACAGTCTCCATGAGGTGACTCTCAATCAAGTACAGATACAACTTCCCAGGTATAGGGAAGGGAATTTCTACCCATGGCAGTTACATTCTCTGTCTCTCCTTTAACTCTGTATGACATTATGGTGTATCATCAAAGGCTTTAAATACTATTGTACATATTTGTGTGTTTTACTAAACAGCATAAGAGAATTATTGTAATTCTTTGTACAAAAAAATCAATGCAGAACAAGGTGTCAGTGTCTCTTCTGAGTTGGGTGTCATTAGCACAGAGTAGATGTATTTAAATAAATATGTAGTGTGTGTTACAAATATTTTCAAAAACTTCTCATATTGTTACCTTCCAAGGAAATATGAAAATCCCAAATTCCTCAAATATTTCTCACAGCAGATATAGGAAGACTAAATCCTCACATGTCAACATGCTCGTGAACATGACTACAGTTGTTTTCATGGAACTGATCAGTTTAATTACGTTCTGGACACCAACACACAAGTTTTGTATACTAAATGCTGACAGTATTCCTTAAATAAATATGAAAACCTAGCTCTTCAAGGAGCCTAAATATTCCAAATCAACATTCAGGGATTATTTGAGTTTTTTGGTAAATCATTCCACACTGACTGACATTCTAAAAATAAGGATTAAGTGAGGATGTTTTTATTAATGTTGTATTTTCACACTGACTGAGATTCTGGAAATGTAAAGATATTCCTATCCTCCAATGTAACCATTCACTTACTATCATTTATATTTAGGTTCTGGTTTCATTTTAAAGACATTCAGAGACTTTTCTGAATTGTGCTTCTGTTAGATGTCATTGTCTCCTGACTATTATAGGAGCTTGCACTGTTATTTATTTTTACCCACTGTAAACATATATTCAATTTAAAAATCATACTGGCAACAATGTTGGTTTTGATTGGAATTTGATACAAATGACAGTATTCTATCTTTTCCTCTCACTTTCTCTCTGTTTTATTTTTGCTTTTCAAGAAACAATTTCTCTGTATAGTGTCACTTCCAGTTTTTGAAGGAAGTCATAGACTAAAAGTCTCAATGGAAATTTTTCTCCTAATGTTTCACAGAGTGAAAATGTAATTTTGTGTGAGCATAAGATAAAACAACCCACAAAATTTACAGAGAGGTGTTCATTCTTATCTAAAAGCTCTGAACTGTACATAAATAAAAATATGTTTCTAAATACAATACCCTTTTGTGGTTCATCAGAACCTTCCAAATACACAAAGGAACTGCCTTTACAGAACTTTTAATTGCATTTTCATGTAATTGTAATCAATGTAACTGATTATTTCCCAATATGTTTCTTTATGGTGACTTATTTCATGTTAAAAACACAGTGTATGTTTAGAAAAATTTCTGTTGCTGACAAAATACCTGACAAGGGGTTTAGTTCAACAACCAATTAGGAAATACCAGTGCATGATCACTTGACCTTTTCATTTTAGTTCTTTAAAGTACTTGACAACTTCAAATTAGAGAAGGTGGGTTTTATTTTTCTCATGGTCTGGGATGCAGTTACCACAGTGGATGAATATGCAGGAACCCGAGAGAGTGAGTCACATGGTTTCAAAATCATGAAGCTTGGAGCATGTAATAGCATTGCTCACATCTATTGTTGTATTTTTAAAAGTCAAGTGTGTGTCTATGTGGAGATGTGTTCTCATGAGTACAAGCACTCATAGAGTTCAGAATACAATGTTGGAACCCTTATAGGTTGTATTACATGAGCCATTGGATGTCGGGTAATGAGAAAAAAAATTCAAATTCTCTGTGTGAGTGGTCGATGTTCTTAACTGCTGCACCTTTCTCTATACCTCTTTGCTGCCTCGTTCTTTTTCATTTGATAAGGGACATCAGCCAGTAAGATGATTCCACCTGCTGTTGCAGAGTATCTTCCCACATCTATTCCCCTAATATAGAAACTACCCCACAGAAATGTCTAAGGATTTGATTTTGTGTTGCTCCTCAATTTTGTCAAGGTGAATATAGATATTAAGCATCACAATGGTAAAACAGCTGATCACTTCAATTGAAGGAAGTACACAGGCAATATCTATCTTGAGTCACAACCTGCCCTTATATATATGATCTCCTTGAGCTTATTTACAGATACTTGGCTCTATCTTTACCATAGTCAGACAGTTCAGGCACTCTCTTGACCATTGCTAGTAGTCTATAGTGGAATTATCCTTGTGGATTTCTGGGGACCTATCTGGCACTCTATTTCTTCCTATTCCCATGGTGTCTTCATTTATTATATTGTCTCTTTCTTTGTTCTCCTACTCTGTTCCTGATCCAACTGGGACTTCCCGCTCCCCTACACTCTCTTTCCCTCAACCCTTGCCCTCCATTACCCGACTCACCCCCAGTTTGCTCACATAGATCTCATCCGTTTCCCTGTTGCTGGATGATTCCTGTGTCTTTCTTAGGGTCCTCTTTACTAGGTAGCCTCTCTGGAGTTGTGAGTTGCAATCTCGTTATCCTTTGGTTTACATCTAGTATTCACTTATGAGTGAGTACATGCCATGTTTGTCTTTCTGAGTCTTGGTTACCTCATTCAGGATGATGTTTTCTAGTTCCATCCATTTGCTTACAAACCTCATGATGTCATTGCTTTTCTCTCCTGAGTAGTACTCCAATGTGTACCACATTTTCTTCATCCATTATTCAGTTGAAGGGCATCTAGGTTGTTTCCTAGACGCTGATATGAACATAGCTGAGCAAATGCCCTTGGAAGAGTCTATACTTGGCTGTGCAGTATGCTTTGATCTCTCAAGGGGGAGGTCTTTTTACCCACCCCTTGGCATTGTTATAAAAAGCCCCTTTGAAGAGACAGAAAGGACCATTGGGTGATCCAGGTTTTCCCAAAGCTATTCTATGTTTTTGTCTTTCTCCTCTTCAAAATCTTTCTATCTAATATTTTATTATCCCTTTCTCTTCCTCATGGGATCCCTTTAAATGGTGGGAGCTGTCTTACCACAGGGCACTACAAAAAACCCCACAGAATCAAATATCCTGGGATCATAGGGTCTCACAGAGACAGGCCTGACAGTCAAGGAGCCTGCATGGGTCAAGCCAAGGCCCTTTGCATATATATTGTAGTTGAGTAACTTTTTCTTCTTGTGGGACTCCAAATAGTGGGAGCAGGGTCTGTCCCTGACTATTTTGCCTGTTGCTGGGACACTCTTCGTCCTACTTGTTTGCCTAGTCAATTGTTAATAAAATGGGTGGTGCCATAGCTTACTGAATCTTGATTTATCATGTCTGTTTGATACCCCAGAGAGACCTGGCATTCTCCAAAGGGAAAGGAGGAGGAGGAGTGGATGGGGAAGAGGTAGGGGAGCAACTTTGAGTGGAGGATGGAGGGGGAACAGTGTTTGGGATGTAATATATAAGAGAAGAATAAAAGGAAAAAATCTAATTTGGACTGAGTTTCAAAGTGATTTACTGAGATTTTTGTCTATTTACTATAGAGCAGTCTAAATTATGGACAACTAAAAACAAAATAATTGATAATATTTCAAAATAAATTTTCATTCACTGTTAATATTTATTGAAAACTCATCTTGGCAAACATATCTGGATATATAATCTCCCTGAATGGAAATTTCACTATCTGCTTAAAATTTATGACACAACACAATGTTAAAATGTAGTTTGCTAGTAAAAACATATACAGTAATTTTGTAATACATTAGTGGATAGTGGTAATGTATACATCACCTCAGTCTTGGTTCAGCTATAAACCATTCATATGGCTTTCCTCAGCAAAAGACATCTGAGAAGCTATATTATTTCAGTGCCTCCTTACATCATTCTGGACATGCCTCACACCACTGGTCAGTGAATTATGAAACCCTGATGGAAGCTTCTGGGAACCCCTCATAGTGACAAGTATTTTTTTACCTCTTGGAACACAGAACCATTGTTAAAATTCTGACATATCCTGCCATCACCATCATATTAAACTGTACTCTGGGGCATGGGTCAAAGTTACAGTCATCTCTTTTTTGATAATCCATGGGAACATGTCTACATTAGATCACTCTCTAGAATGTCTCTCTATGATCAGCATTCTCAGTCAAATATATTTCAATTGTCATTTTCTCATTTTGAGTGTTCTATAGGTGCTATTTTACTCCATGGTGACCCTAAATATTTTTCACTGTGCAGAACACAAGTTTTCTGCTTAATGATGTTAAACTCTTTAGCAGTTACATGAGCTTTGTGCCCACAGCCTTAACGCATCAGAGTTCAAGGAGTTCCGCATTTTTTATTACTCTTTGTGAGTGTTGTTCTGTTTGGATATATCTTCAGAGATTCACCCAGCATTTTGCACAACATGATTTGATAAACTGAAAATAATTCTTCACAAAAACAGATGATGTTAGCTTCATATTTCCCTGTTGCTGTGACATCTTTTTCTGCCCTGCCATTCATGAGATACATTCAATGGTATTGTTAGTATTTTATGATATTTAATTGAGGGGTTGGTATATCTGATTTCAATAATCATATTGTGTTCTTATAGTTTTTGTTTTAATGTTTGTTTTTCCAGCCTATGATATTCTGATGACATATGTCTGACCTGTTGAAATTAATTTTGAAAGTAGACTTTGGGTCTTTTGTCATGACGATGACAAGGTTCAAACTGAGTGTCTTCTGGATTCAAATCACAGTCTGTACTACTTCCTTCGATAGCATTTCCTTTGAGTCTTATCTCCACATTCAGATGAAAGTACATGCCTCAATGTAATTGAGAAACAGGAAAATAGAAAGACTCCATGATAGGAAAAATAGAGAAGGGGGGAAGTACACCAGTTTTCTCAAGGCGAAAAGGACAAAGTAGGATGTGGTGACTATAGGGAGGCAGGTAAATACGAAGTGGGAGGAAGGAGGGCCTAGTGACAGTTAGGATCTGTGACACTGTCAGAAGGAATCAAACCATTACATACTTACACAAAAATAACTACAATGCATGCAAGTCAATATATAAACATATGTAAATAGTTCATATGGATATTTCCCATCTGACTGAATGTTGCTTTGAAGAGTAACAAACCACCTAACAAAAACTGTAACCCCTGACATGAGAAGCATTGCTGAGTTGTTCTCCAAGAGACTTTCAAAATTCCATAATTTAAGCCCCTGCTGCCTGAAAGAACACAAGCTTTGTAAATAATGGCCAGAGACCCCTAAGTTAAATCTGTTCTGAAAATATACTCCCTGAAGTCTTGCATCAGCGTAAGAAAAGTTGTTCTGCAAAGTTCAAAGGGATAAATGATGAGTAAAGAATTCTGATAGCAAGAGAAATAGTGTCCTTCAGGAACAGCACATGGCTTTTAAGAAAGAACTGAAAACAGGACACCTTTAAAATGGAAGGATATATATATATATCGGGGCAGAAGTGTTCTCCAAGGATGTGTAGAGGGATAGAAAATAAAATGGAGAATCATTAGAATCTCAGCTCCTATTGAAATAACTTAAGTGAACTCATTACTTTGTAAGGTAAATTTTTTTTTTTTTTTTTTGGCCAGAGCTGAGGACTGAATCCAGGGCTTTGTGCTAGCTAGGCAACCACTCTACCAAGAGCAGATAAACCATTTAAATTGTCCAATAACCCCTAAGGAAATAGAATCAGTCATTAAAAATTTCCCAACCAAAAAAAGCCGAGGACCAGATGATTACAGTGCAGAATTCTACCAGATCTTCAAAGAAGACTTAAAACCAATACTCTTCTAATTGTTCCACACAATAGAAGAAGAAGATATTTTACCAAACTCCTTGTATGAGGCTACAATTACCCTGATTCCTAAACCAAACAAAGATGCAACTAAGAAAGAGAACTACAGACCGATCTACATCATGAACATTGATGCAAAAATACTCAATAAAATACTGGCAAACAGACTCCAAGAATGCATCAAAACAATTATCCACCATGATCAAGTAGGCTTCATCCCATGGATGCAAGGGTGGTTCAACATACTAAAGTCTTTCAATGTAATACACGAAAAAAAAAACCCACATGATCATCTCACTAGATGCAGAAAAGGCATTTGACAAAATCTAGCACCCCTTCATCATAAAGGTCTTGGAGCGATCAGGAATACAGGGAACATATCTAAACATAGTAAAGGCAATCTACACCAAGCCAAGAGCTAACATCAAATTAAATGGAGAGAAACTCAAAGCAATAACAGAAAAATCAGGAACAAGGCAAGGCTGTCTCCTCTACCCATACTTGATTCAATAGAGGACTTAAAGTTGTAGCCAGAGCTCTAAGACAACATAAGGAGATTAAGGGGATACAAATTGGAAAGGAAGAAGTCAAGCTTTCCCTATTTGCAGTTGACCTGATAGTATTCATGAGTGACCCCAAAAATTCATCTAAGGAACTGATACAGCTTATAAACACCTTCAGCAACATAGCAAGATACAAGATGAACTCAAAAATATCAGTAGCCCTCCTATATACAACACACAAACAGGCTGAGAAGGAAATCAGAGATAGATCACCCTCTATAATAGCCACAAATGATATACAATACCTTGGGATTACTCTAACTAAGCATGTGAAGGACGTATATGACAAGAACTTCAAGTCCCTGAAAAAAGAAATTGAAGAAGATGTCAGAAAATGGAAAGATCTCCCATGCTCATGGATAGGCAGGATTAACATAGAAAAAATGGCGATCTTACCAAAAGCAATCTACAGATTCAACTCAATCCCCATCAAATTACCAACACAATTCTTCACATATCTGGAAAGAATAATGCTCAACTTCACATGGAAAAACAAAAAACCCAGGATAGCCAAAAGAATCCTGTACAGTAAAACAACCTCTGGAGGCATCACAATCCCTGACCTCAAGCTCTACTATAGAGCTACAGTAATAAAAACAGCTTGATACTGGCATAAAAACCGACATGTGGACCAATGGAATCGAATTGAAGACCCTGACATTAACCCGCACACCTATGAACATAAAATTTTTGACAAAGAAGCCAAAAATATACAATGGAAAAAAGAAAGCATCTTCAACAAATGGTGCTGGCATAACTGGATGTCAAGATGTAGAAGGCTGCAAATAGATCCATATCTGTCACTGTGCAAAAACTATAGTACAAGTGTATGAAAGACCTCAACATAATTCCAGTTACTCTGAACCAGATAGAAGAGAAAGTGGGAAGTACTCTCAAACACATTGGCACCAGAGAACACTTTCTAAATATAACACCATTGGCACAGACACTGAGAGAAACAATCAATCAATAGGTCTTGTTGAAACTGAGTAGCTTTTGTAGAGCATAGGATACAGTCAACAAAACAAAGCAACAGCCTACAGAATGGGAAAAGGTCTTCACCAACCCTACATCTGACAGAGGGCTGCTATCCAGAATATATAAAGAACTCAAGAATTAGACATCAAAATGCCCAACCGCCTATTTTAGAAATGGGCTATAGAACTAAACAGAATTCTTGACAGATGAAGTTCAAATGGCTGAAAGACATTTAAGGAATTGCTCAACATCCGTAATTATCAGGGAAATGCCAATGAAAATGACTCTGAGATACCGCCTTCCACTTCCAGATACCTGTCAGAATGGCTAAGATCAAAAACACAGAAGACAGCTTATGCTGGAAAGGATGTGGAGCAAGGGGAACTCTCCTCCACTGCTGGTGGGAATGCAAGCTTGTACAGCCACTTTGGAAATCAATATGGCACTTTCTTAGAAAATTGGGAATCCATCTCCCCCAAGACCCAGCTGTAGCACTCTTGGGCATGTACCCAAGGAATGCTCAATCATACCACAAGGGCATTTGCTCAGCTATGTTCATATCAGCAATGTTTGTAATAGCCAGAACCTGGAAACAACCTTGGTGCCCTTTAACTGAAGAATGGATAAAGAAAATATGGTACATATACATAATGGATTACTATTCAGCAGAGAAATACAATGACATCATGAGGTTTGCAAGCAAATGGATGGATCTAGAAAAAATCATCCTGAGTGAGCTAACCTAGACTTAGAAGGACAAACATGGTATGTACTCACTCATACGAGGATACTAGATGTAAAACCAAGATGACTAGACTACTACACAACTCTAGGGAGGTTACCCAGAAAACGGGACCCTGGGAAAGTCACAGGGATCACCCAATTACAGAGCAATGGATGAGATCTACATGAACAACCTGGATGACAGTGGGAGCAATGAAGGGCAAAGTTGAAGGGAAAGAAAGCTTAGGGGAGCAGGAGATCCCAGCTGGATCAAGAACAGAAAAGGAGAACAAGGAATAACAGACCATGATAAACGAAGACCACCTGAGAACAGGAATAGGCAGAGTGCTGGAGAGGTTCCCTTAAATCCACAATGATGCATCCACTGTAGACTTCTGGCAATGATCGAGAGAAAGTCTGATCTGACCTAGTCTGGTGATCAGATGGCCAAACACCCTACCAGTCAAACTGGAACTCTCATTCAATAACTGATGGAAGTGGATGCAGAGATCCTCAGCCAGGCCCCAGGTGGAGCTCCAGCTTTCCAAGTGTCTATAAAGAGGAGGGACTGTAAGACTATGAATTGTTGAGATCAAGATTGGAATAGCGCAGTGACAAACAGCCAAACGAATGGAAGCACATGAATTATGAACCAAAGGCTGTGGATCCCCCAGATAGATCAGGACCTCTGGGTAAGTGAGACAGTTGAATAGTTTGAACTGTTTTGGAGGCATCCAAGCTGTGGAACTGGGAACTGTCCTTAGTGCATGAGCTGGCTGTTTGGAAACTTGGGCTTACACAGGGACTCTTTGGCCAGCCTGGAAGGAGGGGACTGGACCTGCCAGTACTGAATCCACTAGGTTTGAATGAATCCCCAGAGGAGGCTTGGCCCTGTAGGAGATGGGAATAGAGTGGAGGGTATGGAGGAAGGTGGGGTTGGGGCGGGAAGTCAGAGGACAGGGGAACCCTTGCCTGATGTGTAATTTTTAAAATTTAAATTAAAAATAAAAAAGCAGGGTGTCTTGCTGATTTTCAAAGGGCCATGTCTGGTTGTGACATTTTCCAGGATGTTTTCACTCTCATCTCCCTTGACATCCTCCCTTGCATGGTCTTTGCATCATCCTGAGTCACCGTCTCATTTAACTTTTATGATAGAGAGGCCTGGACAAATATTTTCAAGGGGAGTCTTCCCTGGGGTCTTGATGTTCTGTCCTCTGAGATGAAATCATGGTGCCTGTGGTTAAAGAAGATCCCAAATGTATTTCAAAGTTTGTTTTTAATCTTTAATGGAGAGTCTCAGATGGAAAGTCTCAGGGAAGAGACATCTCTACAATTCTCCATAGAATGTAGAAGAGTCTTGTCAAAAATACATGTGTTTAGAGTAATGACTTCATTCATCAGGAATTTTAGAAACTCTTGTGTCCACAAAACTATGAGCTCTATATGTAGCTGTTGAACACATTGGGATCTGTGTTCCCCATGCTTACACTGTGGTAGATGCTTCTGCTTTTTGATGCTCTCTCAAATTTTTATTTTCTTGCTTCTGCAGACTCTTTTTCCTTTGTCCTTCTCAGATGATGTTTGGTGCATGTTAAAAGCACTAAGTCCTTTGCATAGTGATGGAAATGTGGTGATTGCTGCACTTGTTCCTGTTTTCCATTATTACCTCAGGAAAACAGATGATCTTAGAGGTGAAGATATGCGTGATCTCACGTAAGTGCTTTTACAATTTATTCCTTTTCAGAATTCAGACTTCATTGCCCTCAAGTAAGTTTGGATTCATATGAAATTAATGCTAATTTCCCATCCTGGCATTCCCTCTCTCGTATTCACAAATCTCTTTTTCAGGTGTGTCTTCCTGTTCCCTGTTTTCTTCTCTCAAAGAAAGAAGAGTTTTTTTTAAATCCATGTTATTTTACACATGATAATCTGTATCTGTTTATGTAGCTCTGCCTTGCCTTTAGCTGCGCAGGGGTGGGACATTTTCATGGTCTTCTCTGCAGATGGAATTTTTTTTTTAAAGTTGACACACTGCTTTGTACAGTTTTCAAAGTCTATTTCTCCTTTGAGAGGAAATGATGCCACTTATTGCAGTGACTGTTATAGAGTCCTTATATGATGGTAGAGTGACAGAGAATGTATGTGCTAGCTGCTGCTGTTTTGCAAGTCAGAATACAATAATTTGGTGTTGGGACCTCTGCTGTGAAAATGCTTTCAAAATGACTTACAATTTTCACCTATAATTTTAATTAGTAATCTTTTAGACTCTGTCAATTTTGCACCATTTGCTTCTTTTACATTCCAGTGTTTCTGATTATTAACAAGTGGTATGATATGTTCTGGAGGTCACCTAGATGTGGAGGGTGACCTCTAGTGTTCTTTCTTAGTTTTAAGGCTGTAGTGCATTGGCAGACAAATTGGTAGAATTGAGTGGACTCTGCTGGAGATAAACATCTATGTGGGATTCATTGTGAGGTATGTGAGATTTATTTATTTCATGTAGATATTTCTATAACTGTAGAAGCCACATATTAAGATCTAAAATAGCGAAAAATGGCTTGCATTCAATTTAGAACAAAGCCATGTAAAATGGAAATGCAGAAGCACTGTCTAGGTGTAAGGTCAACAGGCAGACAGGAATGAAGGGAAATTTTGGTCCTTGTGATGCAATTCTGTGTTTGCTGAAACCTGAATGCAGTGCTAATCAGCCCTGGGAATATACAGCAGGAGAAAAGATCAGAGAGGAAAATGTGATAGATGTAAGTATGTTTTGACAGCTTAGTCATAAATAGACAGAGCAAATATGGTAAGAGAAATCCATTTACATGTGTGTGTTCATGTGACCATTTGTTGAAAGTGGGTTTCTTTTGTGTTTTCTCCTCTTAATTGATTCTCCTCATATTTTGATTGAATGCACACAGCTAAGTTCTTTCCTATAATTATAAAATGTACATGGAATGTACAATAATGTTTTTTGTGGCTTAATCTCTAATTATATTTTATTTTGTGAAGTCCTAATTTAAACGATGATAAGAAAACACTATGTATGTATTCATATATAGCATTGTAAATACACA
This sequence comes from Onychomys torridus, assembly GCF_903995425.1. Classification (NCBI taxonomy): domain Eukaryota; kingdom Metazoa; phylum Chordata; class Mammalia; order Rodentia; family Cricetidae; genus Onychomys; species Onychomys torridus. Next base: position 62,739 of record NW_023413390.1, read on the forward strand.
CACATCTATTCCAAGATAATAAATACGTATTTATTACTATATATACATATATTATTAAGAAAAATATATATTTCTAGATTAATGCATATTAATGTGTATGAGAATTATAGCTACTTTCCTGGTCAGGCACATTTTAAAGTCACTTTGTAAATGGACAATAATATCCCCCATAAGAGACTACAAAGAGAGAATCTCTCTACTTGTCTGTGAGCATCATTTTTTCATATTTAATTAAAAGTAAAGTTGACATGATATGTTAAAATGGCATTTGAATAATGCAATAACAAGTTTATATGTTGTTTTTAGAAACTGAAAAAAATGCATGCTTACTCCACCCGCTTGAGTCCTCCTCATTGCTTTGCTTCTATGGGTCTGCGGATGGTAGCTTAGTTCTCATTTATAGCTAATATCACCTTATAAGTGAGTACATACTGTGTTTGTCTTTCTGGGTCCAGGTTGCCTCATTCAGTGTGATCTTTTCTATTTCCATCCATTTGTCAGCATTTTTCATGATGTTATTATTTTTAGCAGCTGAGTAGTACTCCATTGTATTAAAGTATAAAAATGTCTTTACACATTCTTCAGTTGAAAGGCATCAAGGTTGTTACAAGTTTGTGGCTTCTAAGAATAAAGCTGCTATGAATATAGTTGAACATGTGTCCTTCTAGTATATTGCAGCCTCCTTTTGATGTACTGGCAAGAGAGGTATAGCTGTGTGCTTGAGGTAGATCTATTCCCAATTTTCCAATAAACCACCATTTAGATTTCCAATGTGGTTGCACAAGATTGAACTCCCAGTATCATTGGAGGAGTTTTCCCCTAGGTCCACATTCTCACCAGCATGAACTGTCCCTTAAGTGACTGATCATAGCCATTCTGACATGTGTAAGATAAAAGACCAGTGTTGTATTGATTTGTATTTTCCTGATGGCTGAGGATGTTAAACATTTTTTAAGTGATTCTTGGTCATTTGAGTTTCCTCTGTGGAGAATCTGTGTTAAGGTCTGTAGCCCATTTTTGAATTGGATTATTTGATTTTTTTGATACTTAGTTTCTTGAGGTCTTTCGTATATTTTGGATATCAGCCCTCTGTCAGATGTGGAATTGATGAAGGTCATTTCCCATTCTGTAGGCTGCCATTCTTTTCTTTTGACTGTGTCCTGTGCCTTACAGAAGGTTTTCTCTTTTGATTTTCAGTGAAGAAGATGTGAAACAGCAAACATTCAATAATTCATAGCAAGCATTTCTGTTCTTTGTCTCTTTCTGCTGATGTATCTTTGAATCTTGAAACATTATCACTCTACTCAAAATACTTGAAACAATCAATGCTTTTATTTTTTAATTTTCCATTTATGTGATGATCACTGATGTTGAAAACTTTTGAAAGTAGCTGCTGGCTATATGTGTTTTTCTTTCATACAGGATCTGTTCATGCTATTATCCATTTTTTGGATGGATATTTTATTTCCTTGATTTATAACTGACTTCATTCAGTTAATGAAAACTTTAGATATTAGATCAACACTGAAAGAACAAATGGAAGGTGTTTTATGCCATTATTTGGTGTTCTGATAACAATTTCTTTTTGCTCTACAGAGTATTTTTTTCATTTTGTTGTAGTTGTACTTTAATTTTGTTTGGCTCCGTCTTTTGATACCCAAGGCTAATGTGTATAATATTGGCATTCTCCTCATTAAGTTCTTTCCTACACCAAACTCTTGACAATTATGCAGTGTGTGATCCATCAAGTTCAGTGTTTCATGTTTCAATGTAAGGATTGTGATTCATTTTGAATTGATTCCTATACAAGGGGAGGACAATGATCCAATTTCTTTCCACTTTATGTTGATGCTCAGCTTATCAACAGCACTTGTTGTATAGGCTGTTTGTCCTCAATGTCTCATTATCCTCTGCTGTGGGATGTTCTGTATGTCAAATGTGTTGTTCTGATTGGTTAAAATAAATGAAGTGCTGGCCAGTATACAGGGAGGAAGGATAGGGTAGGCAGGACAAGGAGGAGGAGAATTGTGGGAAGTGGAAGTCTGGACAGGGAGACACTGCCAGCCGCTGCCGCCATGACAAGAAAGAGATAAGTTACTGGTGAGCCATGAGCCATGTGGGAAAATATAGATTAATAGAAATGGGTTAATTTAAGATAGAAGAAGTAGATAACAAGAAGCCTGTCATGGCCATACGGTTTGTAAGCAATATAAGTTTCTGTGTGTTTACTTGCTTGGGTCTGAGTGTCTATGGGCATGGCAGGTGAGAGAGATTTGTTCTGACTGTAGGCCAGGCAGGAAAACTGTAGATACAATCCTCCTTGGTTATAAATAAAATACTTGGCTGTTCCTTTTGTGTGTAAAGCAAATTACAACTATCTACAAGCATCAGGTTACTACAGTATAATAGTTATCACCAAGAAATCTTACCATAAATATTTGTATGTTTGTTGGTAAAGAGAAAACCTTATTTTCTATTGGGGCATGCAAATGTTTAGAGATATTATGGAGATCATGTTGGAGGCTCATCAAACTTTTAAAATAGAAATAACATGACATATGACCTAATTATTCCACTTCTGGGCTCATCTATAGGAAACTCTACATGCTGTCTTGGTCATTTTCTGTCATTGAGAATAAGATTATTCACATTTTTTAGTTGTTTTGTTTTATAATTTTAAAATATGTTTCGATTTTCTTCAGCATGTATGTATATTTGTTTCAATATGTTTTCATTATTAGGTACACAATCCTACAAAATATCCATTTCTTTATGAGGAGAACATTCTATTTCTTTTCCTTGCTCTTCAAATGCATGGGTTTGTGTGTGTGTGTTTGGGCATGTGTGTATGGTGTATTGAATAATTGTATAATATGGTATAAAATGAATACTTTAGATTATTGGAAATAGTTTTCAAATTTTATGAATATATATATTATTTTTATATTTACATAATATCTTTTTTATTTTCATTCTATATGTTAAGGTTTATTTTATCTCTGTTGCCACTTTAGTTATTATTGTGTGTATTACTTGTCAATGGATTTTTTTTTAAACTTTTCACATGCTTTCATGTGTAAATGTACTCCTTTGAGTACATTATGTAGCAGATCCAGGTAAATACCAGAATTAGATATTTCAAAGCCACATATCTTGAAATATATTCTGGAATCCAGAAGGAGTAGGTGCTAATGCCAGTAAAGGAATCGATTTCATAGTAGCATGATAGCAAGCAGGTAGAACAAAAGCTTCCTTCTCCCATGTCCTTATATAGGTGCCCATCAGAATTAGATGTACATTCAAAATATTTATTCCTGATTAAAGATCAAGATTAAGGATATGTCTAAAATACCTGGATTAAAAGAATGTTTCCCTAGCTCTAAGATCCAGATTATATGTCATCAAGTACATTACCAAGAATAATGATCACAAGTCAATCCCTTGCCAAAGGGACATATAATCATACCTCATATTGTTGTGATTAATTTCCAAATGAAAGGACCACGAGCCATAGAAGGTTTAACAACTAAATTTACTGCCTATTGTGAGAATATTCTTTCAATGGGGAAGTCTTAAGTAATGTACAACCCTTCCTTTTAAGTTCTCAATGACATCAAGTTTCATTCTTGTCAAAACTTACCATAGAGAACCCATGAATTCATGAGGCTTATAGAAAATAAATAAGGTTTTTCTGATGACAATGTGGATGACCTAGGTTTAGTCACTGAAAATTCTTTATTTGGTATATATTAAGATAATTTATCATTGCACAGGTAGATATCCCTCTCCCAACTTATAAAAATATTGTCAAGTCATGTTCTCATTTCTTAAAGAAAGTCCTATTAATATTTAACATGTCCTGATGTTGTCATTTTAGTCTACCAGAACTGAAAGTAGATTCTGCTTGTTGTTGTTTACTTACCAGACATGACAAAATGCCTGTCCTGGATCATCAAACACATATTTATTCATCTATCTATCTATCTATCTATCTTTATCTATCTATCTATCTATCTATCTATCTGTCTATCTGTCTGTCTGTCTATCTATCTATCTTTATCTATCTATTCATTTATTTATTTATAATGAGTCTTTATTGGTGGGAAATGTCCTTATAATCATTAAAATGTTTATTTCTTTATATGCATTCATACATATATCATATATATCACATTTGCAAGCACAAATATATCTTATTCATGTATAAATCATTGCAATATTCCAATATGAGTAAATATCCTGGTTTAGGAACAATATTATCTTTAAGGTTATCAAAAACCTTAAGTGATATGAGCCATATTGTAGATCCAGATTTGGGATAAGCATCAAGGAGATAATCATTTTGACCAGAACTGTATGAGTCCATAAGTCTTGGACTTAAAAGTAGACATTGAATTTGTATGTTAAACCTAAGGTTAATTGTTCCAAAGAAGTGTTCAGAAACATAGTCATTTCTATTTATTTTATCTATGTGGTCATGTTGATTAAATACTTGCTTGTATTTAAGATTATTATTTTTTTATCTTTTAGTATTATTATGAACAATATAAATGCAGGCCAAATCACCAACTCTAGTTTACAAGAGCATTTACCTATAATCATTTTGTTATTAAGTACTTGATATGAGCAACAAACCATTATTTCAAAGGAACTGAATATGCATAAGTAATCTAAAAGACAAATTCTAATAAAAATCTTATGATTATTACTTGTTGGCATTAGAGCTTTATCTTTTTCATTGTAAAAGGGAAACTCAACATAGTGATCTTTAGTGAATATGTTGTTAGTTCACGCAGAAAAAAAAGATGATATTCAGAGAACAAAGGAACATGTTGGGCAAAGGTTATTTTAGTGGAAAACTAGTTTGCACTTACTAGTCAGAATCAGCAGTGAGACCCAGTAGAGCCTACTCTAATAGCGCTTTACTATCTGCACTTTGTCTCTCAGTTGGTAATTCACCCTTTGAGTCTCTGTTGGTGTCTGTGAATTTCAATTAGGATATCTTTGGAAGCCAGCAATTTTCTCATGCAAATCCTATTGCTGTTAAAACAAAACACTAAAATTACAAAATAAACACCATAGAAGGTCCAACATTTTTTCCACGGTCCTCTATAAAAAGGGTGTGGTGGTCCTATTGGACTCAATAGGACCATGAATCATAATGGTGGCTAATATTTTCACTTGTCCCAAGTGGTAACATTAACCAAGATGGTGGTGAATTCACATGGCATGTGCTTTCTTTATGATATCATTATCACAGGTAGCAGTCATGTCACATGATGATTCTATCTTGATGAGAATCCTTAAGTCATGTGTGCAATAAATTTGGTCATATTTTCTGTTTAAGTTGAAATCAGTTGCAAGGTAGTGAAATTCCATCTGTTATCTGGGTATTTGAGGTTGTTGTGTAATTGACTTTGTGTGGGTGGTTAAGAACATAGGGAAGGGTGAGCAAAAGACGCAGGCAGATTAAGGAAAACACTAAAACTGAGCACACACACACACACACACACACACACACACACACACACACCACACAACTCCCACACGATTCAAGTCATGACTGTAGGCTGTTAAACCATTGGGAACTCACTCAATCAATCTGCTCTTCTTTGTATGACTCTCGGAAAGGAGAGGGAAATGGCAATGGAAAAGAGGAAAGAAATTCAAAGGGATATGATTGGGTGTGGGATACCCCCAATCTCCTCCCAGATTTAGATACAAATGTTGCTTTGGGGTTGATGCATGTGACACAGGCAGACATCTCCATAAGCATCATTGGTCCTTGATCAGAACAACTGAAGGGCTGAAGTCTATCCATCTATTTACAGACATATTGAACGTGGTGTGGAGGAACTTGGGGTTTTATAAGACACAACAGGGGAGCCTTAATGGAATGAAGTTTACATCTTCTGGTTATTTCACTACAGCATCAAATAATTAGGGGGATTTGTTTGTGTTTGTCCTAACCAGAGATTCCAAGGTTGCCATCATCTCAGGTCAACATCATTGTCCAGAAATTTTAGATCCATCTGAGGCATTTAGGTTTAAGCTATCATTTACCATATACACTGGTATTCAACTTATAATAACTATTACTGTGATGACAAAAAATATTACTTGTAGATATATAATATTGAAGGTATAAAGTCTTTGCATCATACTGTTCAACGTATGATTTCCCTTCATAAATATTGACAATTCTGTGCAGATTCAAGTGGAGGAGCTACCAGTTTTCTTTGGCCTTCATATTTGCTGTTGAGGAGATCAATAGGAACACTCACATTTTACCCAACACATCTCTAGGATTTGATCTATATCACGTCCCAAGCAATCAATGGCATATTCTCCAGGAACCTTTTATGTGCCTCACAGGAACTGGACGATACTTTCCAAATTACACATGTAGAGGACCAAAGAAGGCTGCTGCTTTACTTACAGGAACATCATGGGCAACCTCTGCACATATTGGGAGACTTCTCAATCTCTACAAATATCCACAGGTGAGGGCTGTGAGGAAAAAAGAAACCAGTATTATACTGCAGACATTTCAGGTGTTTTCAAATGTAAAGACGTGTTGCTGTGATTCATCCATCTATCAAAGCAAATAAATCAGGCATTTGGTTATATAGCCTCATATACTTTGCTTGAGATAAAACAGAATGGGACGGAGCCTATACTGGTTGCTTAGAAAATTCTGTCTTTGAGTAATTCTATAAAGTTTTTCAAAAAGAAAACAAAAGTTTAAAACATCATGAGTAGCAATTAGTCTATACCAATCCAAGTATCACCTCAGGTCTTAAATTGTGTTCTATGTCAATGTTTTAACCTATGTTTCCAATTTCCTTCAGCTTACTTTTGGGCCATTTGACACTATGCTAAGTGACAGAGCCCAGTTCACTTCTCTCTACCAGACAGCACCCAAGGACACATCTCTGTCAAAAGGCATTTCCATTTTGATGGTTCATTTCAGCTGGACTTGGGTGGGACTAATTCTCATAGATGACCACAATGGGGCTGAGATTCTCTCAGACCTGAGACGAGAGATGGACAAGAACAGAGTGTGCATAGCTTTTGTAGAAATGATTCAGGACAACTTGATTTCCTCCACTGAATTTTCCAGAACAACTTACCTGAAGATCCTGAAATCATCCTCAAATGTGATTTTCATTTACGGTGACACCGAATCTTTACATGGTATAATCATAAATACAGGGATACGTTTAATGAATGGGAAAGTTTGGATCATGAGGTCACAATGGGATTCAACCACTGATTTTGAGTTGTTCATATTTGATTCATTCCATGGGAAAAAGAGAGAGATCCTCTGGACATTGAAACTCAAAACTTGCATGTTATTGTTTGAATCCACTACATCCATTGTTCTCTTTTCAAAGTAAAGCTTTAACCCGATCACAGAGCAGTACTCTTTATTTCACCATGGCATTTAACACACACACACACACCACACACACACCACACCACACACACACACACACACACACACACACAAACACACACTCACCACACTTAAATTACTGACTTTTCTTTTATTTCAAAGCATAGTTAGTTCAAAGTTAGCACACATTGAAGGGTTGGTTTCTTATGGCCCTTAGTTGGATAATTTCAGTCATGATTCTAGGTTCATCAGGAGTGATCAGAAAGGTCATATGTGGTTTACCCATTTACACATTTAAATTTTTGTATTTTATATTTTTTCATTTTGTTTTATCTGTGAATGTTTTGTCTGCATGCATGTATGTACACATGTACTTGCTTAGTGCACATCAAAGTTAGAAGAGGGCTTCAGATCTCCTGGTGGTGGAGGTACAGATAGCATTGAGCACCATGTGGGTGCTTGCAACTGAAACTAAGTCCTCCTTAAGAGTAACAGTATCCTGAACCACAGAACCATTTATCTATCACTATCTTTTTGATTTCCAGTATAAATAATATTCCACATTCCCTGATTGAGTATCTTTTCTTCCCCTGTTTTCCTCCATCACTATCAAACTATGTAACTTCGATGATGAGGAATATCCTTCAATAATATAGATATTGAAGATCTTAAACATGTTGTGGACAAATATATATCCATTGGGTGGTATGTGAAAATCTTATTATGAGAATCTTACATTGAACACAATTTTTTTTTAAATCAATAAATTCAATGTGTCATATTTTGAATGTAGATTTGTATGTCATCTGTTATAATTTGATTAATATAAGCCAACGAATGTGATAAGTACACATTACTTTGTTTTATACAAATGACTCTATTTTCTATAAGAAGTTAATGGATCATTATAAAACATAGAAGTGGAGAATTTTTTCAAAAAAAGTGTCTTATGACAACTAGTTGAAATGACACATTACCACTTCCATTAATGGCATTGTTGTGAATAGCAAGGCATATGTGGACACCCTTGTTCTTAGAACAAGACAGGACACTGAATTTGAAGGATCCTCCTTTCCAGTCAAAGGTGGACATAGTAGAAGAACTTTATGTCAAAATATGTCCAAGGAACAGAATATAGGCTTGAGACAATTGAAACAATGAAAGTGAGGCGCAAACACAGACACAATGTTGACTATGGAAAGAAAATCAAAGAGGATTCCTCAACCTTAACATTTATGTCTAATGAGATTATTCATGTATCAACAGAAATGTTTTGACTAACATAATGGTTTTCCTGAAACATTCAGATGTTTTAACTTTGCTTCATATAGATTAGAAACTTTCAATTTTTGGTTTCTTTAATTTGCTTAATTTCAAACTGCAATTGAGAGTGGCTACACATCCCACTGAAGAGTTAATGTGCATATTCGGTGCTTTGAGTACATTTGTGCCATAGTAAGTTCATGCACATGGTAACTATATTCATTGAAGGAAACTCGAAACATCAATATCAAATTCCCAATCCTCATGGTTGCAGATTAAGTGACACTTTGAAATATTTTTAGTAAGAAAGAAAAAACTAAAGCATAAATGCTAAATATTTTCAAAACAGTGAATGCTATAATCTCAAACCACATTGAATGAGTGGGTATATATTTTAAAAAATTGTGTTTAAATCTCTATGAAATATTTGTCATGACTTATTTACTCTGTTCTTTCACTAAAGAATATATGAAGCATTTATATGTTTTGCATATGAAGCATTTATGCTCTGTTAGAAACCAATATGTGTAAACACACGGGTATAGTAGAGACAGAGTGCCTTGATAGTGAAAGTGTAGCAAGAAGGCACATTGGAATAAACACAAACAAAATGCTGATTCATGGAATGAAAGATTCTGTAGGCAATATCAAAATGATGAATTCCATAGATTTTTAATTAGAATTTTCAACCAAATTAACATTTCAAATTCACTTTGCAAAACTATTACATTTTATGAGAAAAATAGAAATAATATTAATGAAAATATGGAATAACACATTATATATTATGTTTTGAATTCATGATGAAACTCAAAAAATTATTGTGGTGATATATTGTGTATCAAATGAAGCTTGCCTGAGGATCATATTAAACATAGAAGTCAGAAGTGGTGGCACATACCTTCAATCTCGCACTTCACAAGGCAGACCTGTCTGGATCTCTGTGAGTTAAACCCCTGGATTACTGAGATTGATTGTTCAGGAGAGAAACAGACCAGGCAGTATAGTCACATACTTTTATCCACAGCACTTAAAGATCTCATGCTTGTTGCTACAGTATTGGAAAGTATATAAGGTGTGGAGGAGACAGGAAACTAAGAGCCTTCCCACTAGGTCCTTTTGACTGAAGACACAGAGGAAGACAGAAGATTCATGGTGTTGGGAGTGAGACATGGCAGTGGCTTTTCTTTGTCTCTCTGATCTTTCAGCATTTACCACAATATCTGGCTCCAGTATTTTTAATTATAAGACTTTAGAAATTCAAGCAACAAATTACAAGTAGTAAAATCAAAAATTATTCCATGGCATATTAAATTAAAACAAGTATTTTATATCTTCTTTATAGAATGTTTTCTCCCTGGAGATGATTAAACAGTTTCTCAAAGGAAGTTTTTCCATTTTTCAGGAAACTAATAATTCTCATTCCCACAAGTACGTTAGAGAAAGGAAACAACGAGGAATAATCATTCTATAGGAAAGTTAACCTGAATCTGATGACTGAGAAAACATACAAGAGAAATTTCAAAGCCATACTCCTTATATGAACTCACTTGACAAAGTCACACAAGGGAATTCAGAAGGAGGTGATCCTATGATCAAGTTAGGTTATGCATTTAATTCAATAATTTGTGACAATATAAATGAATAAAAATATAAATATTACTAATAGAATTATATTAAGTATAACAATGAAAAGTATAACTTGTTCACATTAATCTACAAAAGAAAGATAGGCAATTTGATCGTGGAATGACTGACTAGAGAGCATTTAGTAATTATCACTATTGAGGACTGATTTACTTGAGTCTGA
>NW_023413390.1:73235-131340 GCF_903995425.1 Onychomys torridus
GTCTCATTTTTGCACATCACCGTGCTGAGATTTCTGATTTTAGGAAGTTTGTCCAGGCATACAACCCTTCCAGATACCCAGATGATGGTTATCTTGCTGTTCTGTGGAACACATACTTCAATTGTCCTTTTTCTGGACCTGAGTGTAAAATTCTGAGTAGCTGTCTACCCAATGCCTCCTTGAATATGTTGCCTAAAAATGTTTGGGAAATGGATCTGAGTCCAGAGAGTTACAACTTATATAATTCTGTGTATGCTGTGGCTCACAGTCTCCATGAGATGACACTCCAAAAAGTACAAATTCAGCCCCATCAAGCTGGGGAGGCAAATTCCTTCCCTTGGGAGGTAATTTCTCTCCCTGTATGTTTTTAATCAATGTTTGTATACCTGTAAATTTTGTCGACATTTTAACCCAGTGACACACTGAGGTTTTACAAAAGCACACATTACATGATTGTACATTGTGGCAAGTTTTGCAAAAAGCACCTGAGAGATTGTTCATAATTTCACATATAGAAGTGATTGCAGACACATGTCATTGTTCATGAGAATGGGTGGCAATAACAAGGTTTCAATGTATGTCTTATATACTTTGTGTTACATTTAACCTCAGAATCTTCTCATGATATAACACTCAATTGAAACCTCATTATCTCTAAATACATTACAGAACAGAAATAGGAGAACTATATCCTTAATGGTCAAATGCTATTAGATCCTTATGGTTAAAATTCTGAAGCTATGGTTGTGTCTCCTAATTGACCATTTTATTAACATTTTGGACATAAAACACCACAATTTACAAACTGAAACTTTGAATAGATTATTTAAATATTGTGGATGCAGCTAGCTCTTAACATTGTGGGTTTTTGCTTGAATTCACATTCATCAATTTGTTTATTTGCTTGTTATTGTGTGCTTGTGTGCATCAGTTCTTTCTTTTGAAACTAACTTGTGATGTTTTATTTGTGCTCTTATAAATAAAGTTCACTTGGGGAATCAATGGAAAAAGCCAGCCACTATGCTAAGCTTAGAGGTCAGGCAATAGTAGCACACGTCTTTAATCCTAGCTTTTGGGAGACAGAGATTCATCTGGACCTCTGTGAGTTCAAGGCCATGCTGGGACTAGATCCAGGGGTGGTGGTACATGCCTTTAACTAGTTAACCATGGAGGTCTGGAGGTCTGTACAGACAGACAGGAAGTGAAAGAGCTGGGTGGAGAGAGGAAGTAAGATGGCAAGGCAAAGAAGGGTATATAGGTGTGAGGATACAGGAGGTATCTCTTTTGGGCTGAGGATTTCCTAGTGGTAAGAACTTGTGGCTGACTTATTCTGTTCCTCTGATCTCTCAGCTTTCTCTCCAGTAACTGGCTCCAGGTTTTTTTTATTATTAAATAGAACCATTTAGCAATTTGTGTTACACTAACTGTCTAGAAACATTTTTCACTATATTCATATTTGGTCTTCATCAATTAAAAGGTTGATAGCTTAGTATAGCTAGCAAATGATGGCAGGGTTTTTAGGACAATGAAACCATTGCTTACTGGGTTCTGTTGAACCTTTCTGGGAAGAAATTTCATCATCAAAATCTGCATCTCTTTTAGCTTCACCTTATCTCTAAGAATATCCATTTCAAAAATGGTGCTGGAACCTTGTGGTTTTGGATTCACGAACAACAGAGGAACTGTGGGCAAATGCCAGAGAGTTGGTGCTATGAATTGGCTAGAGATAAAGGGAAAATGAGCAGAGACTCATAATAACTTTAATTCCTGAGTAGATATGGATCATTGTGTGAAGTGTCCAGAAAGTCATTATGCGAAACACAAGAAGAACCACTGCCTCCAGAAAGCAGTGTCATTTCTGTCCTATGAAGACCCTTTGGGGATGGCTCTCACCTGCTTGGCCCTGGGCTTCTCTGCACTCACTGCTGGTGTTCTTGGTGTTTTTGTGAAGTACCACCACACTCCCATTGTCAAGGCCAATAACCAGGCTCTCACTTACAACCTGCTCATCACTCTGATCTTCTGTTTTCTCTGTCCATTGCTATTCATTGGCCTTCCCAACACAGCCACCTGTATCCTGCAGCAGAGTACATTTGCAGTTCTGTTCACTGTGGCTCTCTCCACAGTCTTGGCCAAAACTCTTACTGTGGTTCTGGCTTTCAAAGTCACAGTTCCAGGCAGACTGACAAGGTGGATGATGATATCAAAGACTCCTACCTTCATCATTCCCATCTGCACCCTCTTCCAACTTGTGCTCTGTGGAATTTGGCTGGGCATCTCTCCTCCCTTTATTGATTCAGATGCTTACACAGAATATGGACACCTAATTATTCTATGCAACAAGGGCTCCACTATTGCCTTCCATTCTGTCCTGGCATACCTCTGCTCCATGGCACTTGGGAGCTACACTTTGGCTTACCTGTCCAGGAACCTGCCTGACACATTCAATGAAGCCAAGTTCATCACTTTCAGCATGTTGGTGTTCTTCAGTGTGTGGGTCACCTTCCTCCCTGTCTACCACAGCACCAAGGGGAAACTCATGGTGGCCATGGAAGTCTTCTCTATCCTGGCATCCAGTGCAGGCCTCCTAGGCTGCATCTTTTTCCCCAAGTGCTATATTATTTTGTTAAGACCACATAGGAATGTGCTTTCTCATGTCAGGAACAAAGCATATTCTAGAGGAAAAGTCAATCTTACAGCTTAGTCTGTGTTCTCTTAATTACATGAAATTCTTCAAGACTGTTGAACACTAACACAATTGTCAAAGATAATATAGAAATTTAATATTGTATATATGTACATATATATATTAATTTTATTCATTGATGAAAGTCATCTTTATTTTCTCATCTCCTATTATCTACACATTTGTTTATATTAGAAACTGATTTCTAATTTGGAAGTCTTCAAGCCTGTTTAATACCAATCCAGTTGTCAGAGATCATATCGCAATTGAAGATTTTCTGTTTGTTGGTTTCATTTATTGGTGAAATACACCCTTATTCTCCCATCTTCTAATATTTTGGCATATTCCTCTAAATTAGTATGCTTATTTCAATAAAATTATCTCTCTCAATTAATATCAAAGAAAAAATGAATGGGATATGTCTGTATTCTTCACTTCTTCAACACTGTATGACTTTACCATCATAGTCCCAAATGTTTTCATTCATATCCATGTGTTTTTGAAGCACTTGAAATGTTTCCTGGATTCATCATGCTTACATTTTTCGTATGCTTTTGCTATGAACAAAGGCACATTTAAGAAAATGAATATGATTTTGACATGAATATATTACTGTCAAATATTTACATAATGAGATGCAAATTAGAGTAGTGTGAATACAAATTTATTTCTTAATTATAATGCAAAGTCAGATATCAGTTAATCATATACATACCGAAACAATCAATTACATGAAGCTTCTTTTAAATCTGTGATTTGAAAAGCCCATCTGTAATCACTTCTGTAAAACATGTGCTCATATCTATCTTTGACCAGAGATATCCAAAATGGTTTGTGTGCTCAGTCATCCTCAATTCTTCTATTTTGAGAAATTGTTCTATATTTTTTTCAACTGAAACTGTTTATTGTATAACTTCTACACATTTATGAGTACTCATTTCACCATATTGTATGAACATTCCATAAAAGATATGACATTTTTAGGAACAGAATTTCTGAATTTTCTAATTTCTTTTGTAATATATATTTCCATAAATTTCAAAGACATTATGTGCTGTGTGCCTTGTATTGTGACATTTGTCTGTAATCAGTCTTTTTATAGTTCACAAGTTGTAAACTTTTAATAATAAAATAGAGGATAAATTATGTCAATCACTATAGTAAAACTGAAAATAAGCCAGATTCTAATTTTAAGAATCAGTTCATCGGGGTGATTCTTGAATTTTTTTTCTTTTTGTGGAGCTGGGAATCGAACCCAGGGCCTTGTGCTTGCTAGGCAAGCACTCTACCACTGAACTAAATCCCCAATCCTCCCTTCTTATTTTAAATTTTTTTCAATCAGGGTGATTCTTTTTTTTTTTTTTTTTTTTTTTTTGAGACAGGGTTTCTCTGTAGCTTTGGAGGCTGTCCTGGATTTGCTCTGTAGACCAGGCTGGCCTTGAACTCCCAGAGATCCACCTTGCTCTGCCTCCTGAGTGCTGGGATTACAGGAGTGTGCCACCAGCGCCAGGCTCATCAGGGTGATTCTTAAAATACATTTTTGTACAATACTTTGTGATCATGGGTTGTCCTCCCTCATCTTCTCCCAGATCCTCCTTAATAGCCCACCCACCCAACTTAATGATTTTGTTTTCTCTCTATTTAGTCTAAGCTGGAGTCATCCTTGTGGATTCTTGGGAATTTCCCTAGCACCCAGTTTCTTTCTATCCTCATGATGTCTCCCTTTATCATGGTGTCTCTTTCATTGCTCCCCCACTATGTCCCTGTTCCAGCTCGAAGCTCCTGTTCCCTTATGTTCTTATCCCCTATCTCCTACTGTCTACTATCCCCCTCAGGAAGTTGCTGAGATCTCAGGAAGATGGCTGTGGGGGCACGGTATGGAGACTGCAGGGTCTGCCTGCAGTCTTGGAAAAGAGGAGCCCTCCCCCAGGGCCTGCTAAATGGCCAGAAACCGTGGCCAAGTTGGGCAGGTCTTCCTGGGGTGGCTGTTTCCCAGGGGTGGGACCTAGAGGTGGGGGCCTCTCTGACTATAACCCCAGGCACTCACCTCTTGTCCATTCTTTGGTTGAAGGGCATCTAGGTTGTTTCCAGGTTCTGGGTATTATGAATAATGCTGCTATTAACATAGCTGAGCATGTGTTCCTGTAGGATAATTGAGCATATCTTGGGTACATGCCCAAGAGTGGTAAAGCTGTGTCTTGAGGAAGATTGATTACCAATCTTCTGAGAAACCACCACACTGATTTCCAAAATGAATGTACAAATTTGCACTCTCACCAACAGTGGAGGAGTGTTCCCCTAGTTCTACATCCTCTCTAACATTAGCTGTCTGCCTTGCTTTGATCTTAGCCATTCTGACAGGTGTAAGATGATATCTCAGAGGCATTTTGATTTGCATCTCCCTGATAACTAAGGATGATAAGCAATTCCTTAAATATCTTTCAGCCATTTGAGATTCTTCTGTTGAGAATTTTCTGTTTAGCTCTATAGCCCATTTTGAAATGGATTATACATTATTTTGATGTCTAGTTTCTTGAGTTCTTAGGTATTTTAGAGATCAGCCCTCTGTCAGATGTGTGGTGAAATTCTTTTCCCATTCTATAGGCTGTCTTTTTGTCTTATTTACTGTGTCCTTTGCCTTATAGAACCTTCTCAGTTTCAGGAGTTCCCATTTATTAACAGTCGCTCTCAGCATCTGTGCTACTTGTGTTATACTTGGAAGTGGTCTCCTGTTCAAGACTACCTCCTAATTTTCTTCTATCAGATGCAGTATAACTGGTTTTATATTGAGGTCTTTGATCTACTTGGACTTGAGTTTTGTGCATGATGTTGGATATGGATCTATTTGCGATCTTCTACATGTTGACATCCAGTTATGCCAGTACTATTTGTTGAAGAGGATTTCTTTTTTCCATTGTACAGTTTTGGCTTCTTTATCAAAAATCATGTGTTCATAGGTGTGTGGGTTGATGTCAGTGTCTTCATTTCAATTCCATTGGTCCATATATTGATTTTTATGCCAGTACCAAGCTGTTTTTATTACTGTGGCTCTATAGTAGAGCTTGATGTCAGAGATAGTGATGCCTTCAGAGGTGGCTTTGTTGTACAGGAGTCTTTTAGCTATCCTGGTTTTTCTGATTTTCCAAATGAAGTTGAGTATTATTCTTTCCAGGTCTGTGAAAAATTGTTTTGGGATTTTGATGGGGATTGCATTGAATCTGTAGATTGGTTTTGGTAAGCTGAAGCTGGAGTTTTTCTCTCCAGGTCCCGCCAAGCCCTGGTAGGCCTGTAGCCCACTTAAAAATAAAGATGTATATGCTTATATTATTTAAACTGCTCAGCCATTAGCTCAGGCCCGCCATTGTCTGCTTTACTTGATGCTCCCTTGATGGCAGCCTGGTGACTCCTTTTCTCTGCTTTTCTGTTCTCCCAATTCTCCTCTCTGCTAGTCATGCCTATACTAACTGCCCAGCTACTGGCCAATTAATGTTTTATCTATCAATCAATCATCCACTGAACTAAGACTGCCATTTTTACTATGTTAATCCTACCTATCCATGAGCATGGGAAATCTTTCCATTTTCTAATATCTTCTTCAAATTTTTTCTCCATTAACTTGTCATACAGGTCTTAGTTAGAGTTAATTTTATATTATTTGTGGCTATTGTAAAGAGTGATGTTTCTCTGATTTCTTTCTCATCTCATTTATCATTTGTGTATAAGAGGGCTGCTGATTTTTTTAAGTTAATCTTGTATCCTGCCACATTATTGAAGGTGTTCATCAGCTGTAGGAGTTCATTGGTAGAATTTTTGGGGTGTTCTGTCCTGTGTGCAGGAGGTCTGCCTGCCAACTTGCTTTAAACTGGAACTTCAACAGGTGGGGGTGTAGAGGTACAGGATTGTGCTCCTGGGCCCCAAAGCCTAGGGGCTGGATTGTTTGGGTATAAGAATAAAGACTCACCTCTTAATCCAATTGGGTGCTGGCAGGCTCTGCCTCAGGGAACAGTTACTTCCTCAATTCATTGAAGGGAATTTTTCATTGCCTCTTTAAAGGCCTCTATCATCCTCTTAAAGTCATTTTTAAGGTCTATTTCTTCTGCGTCTTCTGTGTAGGAATGTTCAGTTCTTGCTGATGTAGAACCAGTAGCTTCTGATGGTACCATATTGGTCTTTGTTGTTGACTGTATTTTTGCACCAGCGTCTATCAATCACTTTCTCCACTTGGTGCAATTGGTGTCTGTGTCTGAGGGAGCCTCTCTTGGTCTGATAGATACACTTCTTCCAATGGGAGCTTTTGGTCTAATAAGGGCTCTTGGTCCAATTGATGGTGATGGACTCTATGTCTCAGGGAACAGCTCTTAGTCCAATCAGTCCTGGTTGTGTTGGGTGGAGTTGGGGCTTGTGGGTTCCAGGATCTGGTGGTGGTGGTGGTGGTGGTGGTGGTGGTGGTGGTGGTGGTGGTGAAAGATCTGGTGGTGGTATTCTGACCTGTCTGCAGGAGACCTGTTCTGTTGGCCTGAAACTGGGACTGCAATGGGTGTTGGTGTGGGGGTGCAGGGTTGTGCCCCTGGGCCCAAAGCCTAGAGCCTGGGGTATTCAGCTATGAGAACAAAGATTCACCTCTTATTCCAATCAACAATGGCAGGCTCTGTATCAGAGCAGCTTAAGTCTTGGAGAGTCTGTTTCTTTTTATTGCTTCTTTCAGTTCTTGAACTTTTCCCTTCATCTGTTTAGTTGGTTTTTCTTGGTTTTCTTGGCCTTCTTCAAGGGATTTATTGATTTATTACAGTTTTTATTTTTTACTCAATTTCTTTAAGGGAATTTTAAATTTTCCCCTTTAAAGACCTCTATCATCTTCATAATGTTATTTTTTATAATTTTGATTTTTTCTTTTTATTAAGAGATTTTCTACTCAGTTTACATATCAACCACAGATTTCCATGTCTTCCCTCCTCTCACTCCCAGTCTTCCCCCCAACCCCCCTGTTCCCACCTCCTCCAAGGAAAGGTCTCCCCTGGGGAGTCAGCAGAACCTGGTACCTTCAGATGAGGCAGGTCCAACCCACTCCTCCCTGCACCAAGGCTGAGCAAAGTAACTCAGCATAGGCACTAGGTTCCAAAAAGCTGTCTCATGAACTAAGGACAGGTCCCAGACAGATCAAGCTAAACAACTGTCTCACTTACCCAGAGGTCCTTGACCAGTTCCATGTGGGTTCCTCAGATATTGCTTCACAGTTCATGTGTTTCCACCAGTTTCCACTAGTTGGGCTAGTTGTCTGTACTTTTTCCAATCATGGTTTCGATATCTCTTGCTCATATGATCCCTCCTGTCTTTCCTCCATTGGACAACTGGAGTTCTGCCTGGGTCTTGTCCAGTGATCTCTGCATCTGCTTCCATCAGTCACTGGATGAGAGTTCTATCATGACAGTTATGGTGTTTGGCCATCTGATCATCAGAGTAGGTCAGCCTAGGCACCCTCTTGACCATTGCCTTTAGTCTACAGTGGAGTTATCTTTGTAGATTCCTGGGGACCTCACTAGCACCCTGCTTCTTCCTATTCCCATGGTGTCTTCATTTATCATGGTATCTCTTTCTTTGTTCTCCCACTCTGTTCCTGATCAGCTGGGACTGCCACTCCCCTACGCTCTCTTTTCCCAAACCCTTGCCCTTCATTAACCCCCTCACCCCCAATTTGCTCACATAGATCTCATCCATTTCTCTGTTGCTGGGTGATCTCTGTGTCTTTCCTAGGTTCTTCTTTACTAGCTATGTTCCCTGGAGCTGTGAGTTGCAGTCTGGTTATCCTTTGGTGTACATCTAGTATCCATTTATGAGTGAGTACATACCATGTTTGTCTTTCTGAGTCTGGGTTACCTCACACAGGATGATGTTTTCTTGTTCTATCCATTGGCTTGCAAACCTCATGATCTCATTGTTTTTCTCTGCTGAGTGTATATGTATCACATTTTCTTAATCCATTCTGCACTTGAAGGGCACTAGGTTGTTCCTAGGTTCTATTACAAATAATGCTGGCCTATTTGCGATCTTCTACATGTTGACATCCAGTTATGCCAGTACTATTTGTTGAAGAGGATTTCTTTTTTCCATTGTACAGTTTTGGCTTCTTTATCAAAAATCATGTGTTCATAGGTGTGTGGGTTGATGTCAGTGTCTTCATTTCAATTCCATTGGTCCATATATTGATTTTTATGCCAGTACCAAGCTGTTTTTATTACTATGGCTCTATAGTAGAGCTTGATGTCAGAGATAGTGATGCCTTCAGAGGTGGCTTTGTTGTACAGGAGTGCCGCAGACCATCCAGAGGGAGACCACCACTGCGGGAGAACCAGGGAGAAGGCTCAAGGAGAAGTCAGGAATCGGCGAGGAGAATGACAGACAGACACATGTGTTGATGTGCTGCTGCAATTTTACTTCTGTATAGGCAATGCTTATATACTTTTACAATCAAGGAACTTGGCAGGGGGTTACATCAGGTCATTATTTTTTACAATTACTCAGAGTCAGCAAGAAACAATAACAAGAGACATCCATATCTATTTTTGTGTATCACTTCCGCAGCGCGAGTTCACCGTGGCTATTGTCTGAGGGCATGATCTCAGAATTTTGTGAAATCTGTCTCGCGCCAGTGACCACATCTGTGGGGAGCCAAACTCTTGTCAGCCTGGGTTATATTTTACTATCATATGCCCATTTGCTTTTCAAGCCGTTCTTCATAATTTACCCATCTGTTCCCAACTTTATCATAACTTCTTGTATATGGGAGCGGCTCTAGGTAACTTCCACCTTCGGGGGTCCACCTAGGGGCTGTCCACCAGCTCCCTCCTAAGAAGTACTGTGTATACCCCCCCGGGAAGTGTGTGTTGGGGAATTTTCTCTAACTCTTTCTCTCTAGAAGGGTCTGGCACGCTATGTTTATTCCCTCGTAACATTTTTTATTTTTACTTTCATTTTTGGGCTTTCTGGTTGTTTCTGACAAGAGCTCGCGCTGCTCTACTCTAAACAGGAACGACCCCAGAGATGTATTTGAGGAAGTCTTTTGAAGTTCCTTATACACTGGTCTGATAAATGGAGGTGCTCCGGGTACAGGTGACCTGGGTCAGTCATGTTGGTGCTGACCTGTACTGGTTGTGCTGTTAACTGGAGAAGACACAGATAAGACATACAGAGAAAGATCATGATTAGTGCCAACAAGGACTGTCGTCAAGGCCATTTTGTTTTCCAGGGCTTTCTGGGATCCTCAGGCTGCATGACGATTGCTGATTGTGGGGGAACCGCTTGAGGCCACGCTCCGGGAAGCTCCTACCTCAACCCTTCAGCTGCTGGGCCCCAGCACAGCGGCATACTTGCTACAGCTACACAGGTGTCACAGCTGTGGGCGTAGCACAGGAGTCTTTTAGCTATCCTGGTTTTTCTGATTTTCCAAATGAAGTTGAGTATTATTCTTTCCAGGTCTGTGAAAAATTGTTTTGGGATTTTGATGGGGATTGCATTGAATCTGTAGATTGGTTTTGGTAAGCTGAAGCTGGAGTTTTTCTCTCCAGGTCCCGCCAAGCCCTGGTAGGCCTGTTGCCCACTTAAAAATAAAGATGTATATGCTTATATTATTTAAACTGCTCAGCCATTAGCTCAGGCCCACCATTGTCTGCTTTACTTGATGCTCCCTTGATGGCAGCCTGGTGACTCCTTTTCTCTGCTTTTCTGTTCTCCCAATTCTCCTCTCTGCTAGTCATGCCTATACTAACTGCCCAGCTACTGGTCAATTAATGTTTTATCTATCAATCAATCATCCACTGCACTAAGACTGCCATTTTTACTATGTTAATCCTACCTATCCATGAGCATGGGAAATCTTTCCATTTTCTAATATCTTCTTCAAATTTTTTCTCCATTAACTTGTCATACAGGTCTTAGTTAGAGTTAATTTTATATTATTTGTGGCTATTGTAAAGAGTGATGTTTCTCTGATTTCTTTCTCATCTCATTTATCATTTGTGTATAAGAGGGCTGCTGATTTTTTTAAGTTAATCTTGTATCCTGCCACGTTATTGAAGGTGTTCATCAGCTGTAGGAGTTCATTGGTAGAATTTTTGGGGTGTTCTGTCCTGTGTGTAGGAGATCTGCCTGCCAACTTGCTTTAAACTGGAACTTCAACAGGTGGGGGTGTAGGGGTGCAGGGTTGTGCCCCTGGGCCCCAAAGCCTAGGGGCTGGAGTGTTTGGGTATAAGGATAAAGACTCACCTCTTAGTCCAATTGGGTGCTGGCAGGCTCTGCCTCAGGGAACAGTTACTTCCTCAATTCATTTAAGGGAATTTTTCATTGCCTCTTTAAAGGCCTCTATCATCCTCTTAAAGTCATTTTTAAGGTCTATTTCTTCTGTGTCTTCTGTGTAGGAATGTTCAGTTCTTGCTGATTTAGAACCAGTAGGTTCTGATGGTACCATATTGGTCTTTGTTGTTGACTGTATTTTTGCACCAGTGTCTATCCATCACTTTCTCCACTTGGTGCAATTGGTGTCTGTGTCTGAGGGAGCCTCTCTTGGTCTGATAGATACACTTCTTCCAATGGGAGCTTTTGGTCTAATAAGGGCTCTTGGTCCAATTGATGGTGATGGACTCTATGTCTCAGGGAACAGCTCTTAGTCCAATCAGTCCTGGTTGGGTTGGGTGGAGTTGGGGCTTGTGGGTTCCAGGATCTGGTGGTGGTGGTGGTGGTGGTGGTGGTGGTGGTGGTGGTGGTGGTGAAAGATCTGGTGGTGGTATTCTGACCTGTCTGCAGGAGACCTGTTCTGTTGGCCTGAAACTGGGACTGCAATGGGTGGTGGTGTGGGGGTGCACGGTTGTGCCCCTGGGCCCAAAACCTAGAGCCTGGGGTATTCAGCTATGAGAACAACGATTCACCTCTTATTCCAATCAACAATGGCAGGCTCTGTGTCAGAGCAGCTACAGTCTTGGAGAGTCTGTTTCTTTTTATTGCTTCTTTCAGTTCTTGAACTTTTCCCTTCATCTGTTTAGTTGGTTTTTCTTGGTTTTCTTGGCCTTCTTCAAGGGATTTATTGATTAATTACAAATTTTATTTTTTACTCAATTTCTATAAGGGAATTTTAAATTTTCCCTTTAAAGGCCTCTATCATCTTCATAATGTTATTTTTTATAATTTTGATTTTTTCTTTTTATTAAGAGATTTTCTACTCAGTTTACGTATCAACCACAGATTTCCATGTCTTCCCTCCTCTCACTCCCAGTCTTCCCCCCAACCCCCCTGTTCCCACCTCCTCCAAGGAAAGGTCTCCCCTGGGGAGTCAGCAGAACCTGGTACCTTCAGATGAGGCAGGTCCAACCCACTCCTCCCTGCACCAAGGCTGAGCAAAGTAACTCAGCATAGGCACTAGGTTCCAAAAAGCTGTCTCATGAACTAAGGACAGGTCCCAGACAGATCAAGCTAAACAACTGTCTCACTTATCCAGAGGTCCTTGACCAGTTCCATGTGGGTTCCTCAGATATTGCTTCACAGTTCATGTGTTTCCACCAGTTTCCACTAGTTGGGCTAGTTGTCTGTACTTTTTCCAATCATGGTTTCGATATCTCTTGCTCATATGATCCCTCCTGTCTCTCCTCCATTGGACAACTGGAGTTCTGCCTGGGTCTTGTCCAGTGATCTCTGCATCTGCTTCCATCAGTCACTGGATGAGAGTTCTATCATGACATTTATGGTGTTTGGCCATCTGATCATCAGAGTAGGTCAGCCTAGGCACCCTCTCGACCATTGCCTTTAGTCTACAGTGGAGTTATCTTTGTAGATTCCTGGGGACCTCACTAGCACCCTGCTTCTTCCTATTGCCATGGTGTCTTCATTTATCATGGCATCTCTTTCTTTGTTCTCCCACTCTGTTCCTGATCCAGCTGGGACTGCCACTCCCCTACGCTCTCTTTTCCCAAACCCTTGCCCTTCATTAACCCCCTCACCCCCAGTTTGCTCACATAGATCTCATCCATTTCTCTGTTGCTGGGTGATCTCTGTGTCTTTCCTAGGTTCTTCTTTACTAGCTATGTTCCCTGGAGCTGTGAGTTGCAGTCTGGTTATCCTTTGGTGTACATCTAGTATCCATTTATGAGTGAGTACATACCATGTTTGTCTTTCTGAGTCTGGGTTACCTCACACAGGATGATGTTTTCTTGTTCTATCCATTGGCTTGCAAACCTCATGATCTCATTGTTTTTCTCTGCTGAGTGTATATGTATCACATTTTCTTAATCCATTCTGCACTTGAAGGGCACCTAGGTTGTTCCTAGGTTCTATTACAAATAATGCTGCTATAAACATAGTTGAGCCTTGTCTTGTTCCTGATTTTAGTGGAATCACTTTGAGTGTCTTCTCTCCTTTACTTTGATGTTTGCTGTTAGCTTGCTGTAAATTGCATTTATTATGTTTAGGTATGTTCCCAGTATTCCTGATCGCTCCAAGACCTTTATCATGAAAGGGTGTTGGATTTTGTCAATGGCCTTTTCAGCATCTAATGAAATGATCATGTGTTTTTTTCTTTCAGTTTGTTTATATGGTGTGTTACATTGTCATACTTTTGTATGTTGAACCATCTGTGCATCTCTAGCATGAAGCCTACTTGTTCATGGTGGATAATTGTTTTGATGTGTTCTTGGTGTCTCTTTGCCAATATTTTATTGAGTATTTTTGCATCAATGTTCATGAAGGAGATTGGTGTGTAATTCTCTTTCTTTGTTGCTCTTTGGCTTGGGAATCAGAGTAGCTGTAGCATCACAGAAAGAGTTTGGTAATGTTCCTTCTGTTTCTTTTGTGTGGAACAATTTGAAGAGTATTGGTATTAAGTATTCTTTGAAGATTTGGTAGGATTCTACACTGAAACCATCTGGTCCTGGGCTTCTTTTTGGTGGGAGACTGACTTTTAATGACTGATTCTATTTCCTTAGGGGTTATTGGTCTATTTAAATAATTCATCTGATCTTGATTTAACATAGGTATGTGGTACCCATACAGAAAATTTTACATTTCTTTTAGATCTTCCAATTTTGTGGAGTACAAGATTTTGAAGTATGATCTGATGGTTCTCTGGATTTCCTCATTGCCTGTTGTTATTTCTCCCTTTTAAGTTCTGATTTTGTTAATTTGGATGCTGTCTCTCTGCCTTTTGGTTAGTTTGGATAAGGGCTTGTCTATCTTGTTGATTTTCTCAATGAACCAACTCTTTGTTTCAATGATTTTTGTATTGTTCTCTTTGTTTCTATTTTATTTATTAATTTCAGCTCTCAGTTTGATTATTTCCTGGTGTCTATTCTTCCCGGATGACTTTGCTTCTTCTTGTTCTAGAGGTTTAAGGTGTTTTGTTAATTCACTAGTGTGAGATATCTCCAACTTCTTCATGTGGGCATTTAGTGCTGTGAATTTTCCTCTTAGCAGTGCTTTCATAGTGTTCTATAAGTTTGGCTATGTAGTATATTCATTTTCATTAATCTCTAGGAAGTCTTTAATTTCTTTCTTTATTTCTTCCTTAACCCATTGGTGATTCAGTTGAGCATTATTCAGTTTCCATGAGATTGTAGGGTTTCTGTACTTTTTTCTGTTGTTGAAATCTAACCTTAAACCATGGTGGTCCAATAGAACACAGGAGGTTATTCCAATTGTTTTGTATCTTTTGAGATTTGCTTTGTGGCCAAGAATGTGGTCGATTTTAGAGAAGTTTCCACGGGCTGCTGAGAAGAAGGTATATTCTTTTTTGTTTGGGTGGAATGTTCTGTAGATATCAATTAAGTCCATTTGAGCCATAACATCAGTTAAGACCATTATGTCTCTGTTAAGTTTCAATTTGGCTGATAGGTCCAGAGGTGAAAGTGGGGTGTTGAAGTCTCCCACTATTAATATTTGGGGTTTTATATGTGATTTAAGCTTCAGTAATGTTTCTTTTACATATGTGGGTACCCTTGTGTTTGGGGCGTAAATGTTCAAAATTGAGAGTTCATCTTGGTGAATCTTTTCTGCAATGAGTATGCAATGTCCTTCTTCATCTCTTTTGATTGATTTTAGTTTGAAGTGTATTTTGCTGGATATTAAGATGGCTACACCAGGTTGTTTCTTAAGACCATTTGATTGGAAAGTCTTTTCCCAGCCTTTTATTCTTAGGAGGTGTCTTTCTTTGAATTTGAGGTGTGTTTCTTGTATGCAGCAGTAAGATGGGTCCTGTTTTCATATCGATTCTGTTTGTCTGTATCTTTTATAGGTGAATTAAGTCCATTGATATTAAGGGTTATTAATGACTAGTGATTGTTCCTGTTATTATTTTTATTATTTGGTGGTAGTGTGTGTGTACTTCTCTTCTTTAGGGTTTACTGCTGTGGAGTTATGTATTGCCTGTGTTTTCATGGTTGTATCTGCCTTCCTTAGGTTGGAATTTTCCTTCTAGTGCTTTCTGGAGGGCTGGGTTTGTGCATAAGTATTGTTTAAATCTGGTTTTGTCTTGGAAGGTCTTGTTCACTCCATCTATGATGATTGAGAGTTTTGCTGGCTATATTAGTCTAGGCTGGCATCCATGGTCTCTTAGTGTCTGCATTATATCTGTCCAGGTCCTTCTGGCTTTCAAATTCTCCATTGAGAAATTAGGTGTTATTCTGATGGGTTTGCCTTTATAAGTCACTTGGCCTTTTTCCTTTGCTGCCCTTAATATTCTTTCTTTATTCTGTACATTTAGTTGTTTAATTATTATGTAGCAAGGGGACTTTTTTGTGCGTCTAGTCTTCTTGGTTATCTATAGGCTTCTTGTATTTTCATAGGCAATTTGTTCTTTAAGGTGGGAAAGTTTTCTTCCATGATCTTGTTAAATATATTTTCTGTGCCTTTGAGTTGGTATTCTTCTCCTTCCTCTATCCCTATTGTTCATAGGTTTGGTCTTTTCATGGTGTCCCAAATTTCTTTGACATTTTGGTCATGACTTTGTTGGTTTTAGTGTTTTCTTTGACTAATGAATCTATTTCTTCTACCGTATCTTCAACACCAGGGATCCTCTCTTCCATTTCTTGCATTCTGTTGGTTATACTTGCATCTGAAGTTCCTGTTTGTTTACTCAGATTTTCTATTTCCAGCATTCCTTCTGCTAGTGTCTTCTTCATTTTTTTCTATTTCCCTCTTCAGGTCTTGGACTTTTCCCTTTGTTTTTTCCTGATTTTCTTTTGGTGACTTATTGTTTTCTTCTGCTTTAATTGTCCTTTCCTCTAGTTTTTTTTATAATGTTCTTCCCATTTTTTTTGTTTGTCTGTTTCTCCACTTTATTTTTGATTTCTTCTATATAAGGTTCTAGTGTCTTCATGATGTTACTTATAAGGTTGTTTTCTTCTTCTTCTTCTTCTTCTTCTTCTTCTTCTTCTTCTTCTTCTTCTTCTTCTTCTTCTTCTTCTTCTTCCATTCCATGATGTTCAGGTCTAGCTGTTGGAGAAGGGCTAGGTTCTGGTGATGCTGTATTGCTCTTTATTTTGTTGTATGTACTTCTGCCTTGGCACCTGCCCATCTCCATTTGGCTTCGTTCTTGGTCTTATCAGTTTACTTGGTCCAGACAGAGCTGACAGATTTAGGGAGCCTCTCTGTGGTCCAGATGGAAGCTCTGGGCCAAATGGGAGCTCTGGTCCAGATGAGAGTGCTGGCTGGATAGGAGCTGGGGGACTGGACTCTGAGTCTCAGGAAGACCCCGGGATCTCCTTATCTTGTCCAGATGGGAGCTCCTCTTGTCCAGATGGGAGTTCCAGGACAGGATGGAGCTTGTCCAATGGGAATCAGGGATGGGAGCTGGGGGCTCTCTGGTCCACAAGGGAGATCTGGGACAGGATGGAATTCTGGACACTGGTCTCTAAGTCTCTGGAAGTGGCTGGGGTCTCCAGCAGATGGGTATGGGGGCAAGGTGTTGAGGTTGTAGTGTCTTTTGGAGGCTCTCTCTGGTCTCTGGTCCAGATGGGAGTTCCCGTGTGGATGGGAGCTGGGGGCTGATCTCTGAGTCTGAGGAAGTGTCTGTGGTCTTGGGCAAATAGGTGTGGGGGCAGGGTGTGGAGACTGCAGGGTCTGCCTGCAGTCTTGGAAAAAGGGAGCCTTCTCACAGGGCCCGCCAATTGGCCAGAAACAGGGGCCAAGTTGGTCTGTTCCTCCCAGGATGGTGCCCAGGGGTGGGACCCAGGGGGGGTTGCCTCTCTGGCTATAATAACCCCAGGCACTCACCTCTGGTCCTGATGGGAGTTCTGGGGCGGATTTGTGGGACATATCTTAAAGCTGCTATAGAGAGTGAAAAGCATGGCATCACACAAAAGATTTACAGTAATAAGCAGCCATCTGCTCAAAAGATAGTAATCCTCATTGCCTTATGTATGAGTTTGTCCTCCATCAGATACGCATATTTCTGGTGGGTTGATCTTCCAAATATCAGCTGTAATCTACTGCATAATTTTGGGGACTCCATCAACAGAGGGCATATTTCCATTGATTAATTAAATGTCTTGCTGCTGAAAAAGGAATCAGTTCATCAAAAAAATAAAAAAAAACATGCACCAAACAAATGCAACAAAAAATCATAGACTTAATAAGGTCTCATGTGGCAGGTGCAGGTGCATCAAGAGTCAGTCAATCATGGCTGCAAGAGCTTGAGAAAGTTATTCACAATGCTTCTTCAGTCAGGAAGTACATACAGGTTAATACGTCTCTTCATATTTCTTCTTGGTTTTCATTTTGTCCAGGACAATAGTCAATGACATGGTGCTACCTACTGTTACAGTATGTCTTCACCCTCTTCAAGTACAATAATGTACATCATCTCTCACACAAAGGTCCAAAGACTTGTTGTCATTGTAATTCTGAATCCTTTTAGGTTTATAGGCAAAGAGATGTTATATTTCATCATTACAAATATTTGCTCTATCTAGCCATTAAAAAATCACACAGTAGGAACACTTTATGACATTCTAGTTGCCCTTCCAGACATGTGTTCAATGATGCAACTCTCTATTATTTTTCCCTGCCACTTAATACTCCCAAAACTGTTCAGAGATTTGTTGTCATTGGGTTTTAGCACATTTAACTTCATTGGTTATATAATTTCAAAGTTGAATCATCAAAACCATAATCTGCCATTAAAAATATAAAAACTTGCCATCTCATTATTTGATACTGAAAAGTAATATCTTTATTTCCTTAACCCTGTGTCCTCCTAAAAGTTTTTTCTGAAGTATTTAATTCTCAGCTTCCTCGCTCTGTGTGCAGTGAGAGCTGTGTTTCTGTATTCAGAAAATCCCCCCAGGAGGGCAAGGCTGCCTGTTGCTATGATTGTACACCTTATCCAGACAATGTGATTTCCAATGAGACAGGTAAGTGTCAGTCTGACTGTGGTATTTCCCACTTCTCCACAGTGATCTGCAATGTCTAAGCAGATGGAATCTTGCTGTGAATGGACAGCAGAGATAAGCACTATGATTTCATTTAAAAGTCATAATTTTTCAGCTCCTTGTATTGTCATTTTAAAATTTCTGTCTGGCTATTGAAATTCATAATTGATCAATGTTTGTTCTCTCTAGGTATTGGTCTCTGTGGAAAAAACACTTTATCTATCCCATGGTAGTCTTCTCATTTTGTCAGAGCATTTAACACACATGGTACAAATTGTCCACTTTCCTTGTTTTTGAAAGTGCATTTATTCATAATTTACACACATTTTATGGTTGTGTCCTTAGCATCCATACTTTCATAATTTCAATCATGGCTCTGGATCTGTCAAAGATGATCAGAAATGTATTTGAACTACCATTTTTTATAGTTATAAATATTTTAAGTAAGGTTTTTCATGTTCTTTTGTCTCTGAATATCTTGCCTGCATGCATGTATATGAACCACACGATTGCTTGGAATACATGGAAGGCAGCATAGGGCATCAGATCACCTAGACATGGAGTCACAGATGGTCTTGTCTTACCATGTAGGTGCTTGTGAGAGAGTATGGGCCCCTCTGGAGAGCAACAGGTGCCTTGTACCAAACAACCTTTTTTTTTCAATGCTCTATCCTTGATATCTTGCATAAATAACTTTCAACATTCCCTTAATTATTATCTTTTCTTCCTTGTTTACTTACATCTTCATATGCATACAGGAAGCATCATGGTACATAATATATAAGGAGAGTTTGCTCAGCATATAACATAGGTTTTAAATTCCTAAAATAATTGTGGAGCAGAAAATATACGTTAGTGTAGTATATCACAAAATTTATCATGAGAATGTTGCATTGAACAAAATATTTTTTAAATTAATAATTGTCTATGTAGTATGAAATTAAATCTAGATTTGTATCACTTCTTTCATTTGATTAACCTAAGAACTGGTAATACTCATTTATTATTGCATACAAATGACTCTATCTTTATAATGTGTTAACAGAAGCATTAATGAACATAGAATAAGTAAATTATAGAATACTGACTTGTGACAACTAGTTGAAATGGCATCATCACTCCCGCTAATTGTGATGTTGAGATTAAGCCAGGCAGAGGTGCACACTCCTGTTCTCACAGTAACTCAGGACTGAAGTGCAAAGATCTGTTTTTCACAGTGGATCTGGACACAATAGCAGAAACCTATGTTGACATCCAAGGAACAGAAAATAGGCATGAGGTGACTGAAAACAGTGAATGTGAGAAGCACACACTGACACAATGTTGAATATGGAGAGAAAACCAGATAAGATTTCCAATCATTATGATTTCAGTCTAATTAGATTTGTTATTTATTAATTTGAATATTTTGAATCTATAATCATTTCCCCAAACATTAGGGGATTTAAATATTATTTCACAAAAGTGTAAATTTTCTAATTTTGGAGTGTTTTTGAAGTGCCTGTTTTCAAAATGTGTATATTAAGTCTGTACTGTACAGACTGTCAAAGACTTATCATGCATATAGATGCTTTGTGTTCATTGGTGGCATGGTAAGTTCATGTACATGTTCCATGTGTACATTGGAGGAAGACTGAAACCTCAGCCTCAAACCCTGAATGACTGCAGTTCAAGAAAACACTTGAGCCCAGGCAGTGGGACCTGGACCTGTCCTTTGTGCATGAGCTGGCTGTTTGGAACCTTGGGCTTACACAGGGACACTTTGCTCAGCCTGGAAGTAGGAGACTGGTCCTGCCTGTATTAAATCCACCAGGTTGAATTGAATCCTCATGGGATTCTTGGCCCTGGAGGAGATGGGAATGGAGGGGAGGGGCTGCGGGGAAGGTGGAGGAAGGGGTGGGAGGGGGGAAGACAGGGGAACCCATGGCTGATGTGTAAAATTAAAACACAAATATAATAAATAAAAAAAGGGAAAAAAAGAGCAAAAACCAAAAAAAAAAAAAAAAAAAGACATACGGTTATGGCTTTGATGAACTCATGCTCTGTTAGAAACCAATAGCCAGTAAAGAGAAGTACCTTTAGAGTGAGGATTGTGTGAAGGCACACAATGAAAGATACCCTTGAGAGATTGTGTGGAGGTTCTAGCTGGGGAGCACAGCTACTTGTATACCCATGACTGAAGATTTGTCCTACTCCATTCGGGTAAGGTCCTGCCATTTGAACAAGTGTGCATCTTCAGGAAGGATGTACATGGAGTGGTGAGGGAGGAAGGGGACACCTTCCTAGCCTGCCAGATCATGTGAATCAAGCCTGGCCTTCAATGGGGTGACAGATGTTGCAGCCAGACCACCCTCCAACCATCATTGCAAGTATCCTGCTTGAGAACTTGGATGGTGTTAGTAGGCATAGGTAGACACAGCACCCTAAGCAGGTATGGATGACATCTTGAGAAGTTCATCAGTAGTGAATGTTCAATAAGGCATGTCAGTAAAGTCCAATAGAAGTTTACTAACATTACTGTGAAGGCCAGCATTATCATTAGAGTATATAAAAATAAATAAATATAAAACTATACATGAGGTCTGTCATATTTTTTTAAATTACTTTTTCATACTTTCTTTATTGGGCTATTGAAGAGATGGCCTCTTGTGCAGAGCATTTGAGTTGGGAATCCACTCCACCACCTTGTGCTTCTGTTACTTCTTGCTTTCTTAGCATTTCACCGCACACCTCATCTGTGAGATGGAGACATTGGCAATGCCTGTCCTACTGGGTTAGTAAAACACTGTAGATTATGCCTTTTAAGGAGAGTTCAGAGTAGGGCAAACACATGGGGAAGATCTGATGAACCCTGGCTCCTGCTCTTGTGGCTGCTTCTATTTTTACCTTGATTCTGTAGCATGAGTATAAACTTTCTGTAGATATTAATTAATTAAGACAGGAATAATGAGCCACAGAAGTAAGACACAAAAACCCAAATTAAAAATTTGTGACTCTTAACTCATTTGATTGTTATTTTGAAATTTGGTTTGTGTGTGTGTGTGAGAGATAGAAAGAGAGAGAGAGAGAGAGAGAGAGAGAGAGAGAGAGAGAGATCACCGAAAGACCAGTGGGAAAGAAAGAGTGATGAAACACCAAGCAGGTGTCCTCTTCTTATTTATTTATTTATTTATTTATTTATTTATTTATTTATTCATTCATTCATTTAATTATTTATTTATATTTATTATATTAGTCTCACTTATCCAGAGGGCCTGATCCAGTTGGGGGCTCCACAGCTTTTGGTTCATAATTCATGTGTTTCCATTAGTTTGGCTATTTGTCCCTGTGCTTTTTCCAATCTTGGTCTCAACAATTCAGGCTCTTACACCCTGGACTGAAAGAGGAGGGACTGTCATCTTTCAATACTGAAATCTTAATGTTTTTACCTTTTAAAAAAAAAACCAATTTGAAAATGGTCAAATTTTATTCAGATTATCAGGCATATGGCTGAATCATTTTAGGATATAAAAGTATTCATTCAGCTTAGTGCTCTGTGTTCAGGTAGCTTATGAAGTTTTGGATGGATAAATATGGTAATAATTTCTCAATAACCTCATACTCTGTATAGTGGCATCAATTATTTTTGCAGCAAAGCTAACTAAACATATAAAATTCACCTATGATGAAGAATATCTTAATATACAGTTATGTCTAATACAAAAATTTGTATCTGTATTTACACTGAAATATCCCTAACACGTCTGTTTCAACAACAGCAGTATGTGTAGCTATGTAGAAGGTATACAACTCCTCTGCTTTGTGACAGAATAATATATATGCAGACATGTTCATCAGTTAGTTACTTGTCTTGATGCTCTGATCAATTACTTGACAAACTGACTCTCAGTTTGAGAGTACTGTTCTCATGTCAGCAAGAGTAGAAGCTGCTGGGCACATTGGTACTGTAGTCAGGAGGCAAGGAGAGATGAATACCCTGAGCTCCACTTATTTTGTTTCTTTTTTTAGTCTGGGACTCTACATCATGGAATGGTGCCCATACTCTCTCAGTGGGTTTAACCCTTTCCACCAGAGTGATACCCCATCAACTGAAATCACAGACTCAACTTAATATATGTCTCCCCAGAAATTCTAAGTTCCATTAAAATTAACCATTGCAATCTGTCTCTCTTCCCGCAAAACAACTGACAAATTTACTCTATGAGAGTGTAAGTTCACTGAGCAAGAAGGGACTTATTCTCATTTTGGGAGATCATGAATATGAATATGTGTGTGTAATCAGATTATGGTGCCTGTAGTAAATACTTGAAATAAAAAAAGATAATCTTGGTACCCACAAAATCATGAATTCAATAACTTGTTTAAATAATTTCAATAAATATCAAATTGAATAAGTCAGTTTGGAAAATTTTGAATTTTTCAACCAAATGAAAGTATGATATAAATACATTGATACTTATGTATTGTTTATTTTAGATGAAACTTTCAAGTTATCATTGGGAAATTATCAAAAATTACTCCATTATACACTAAGTCTAATTTACTTGAGTCTTAAACAGTGAAGAGAAGAGATGTAGGTATCATGCCAGACAACTGGTGCTGGGAAGGGGCTTGGGATAAAAGGGGAGCTTGAGCACAGCCTCAACATAACTTTTATTTATGACCAGATGTAGATAATTGTGTGAAGTGTCCTGATAGACACTATGCAAATACACAACAGAACCACTGCATCAAGAAAGCTGTGACAGTTCTGTCCTATGAAGACCCCTTGGGAATAGCACTCTCCTGCATGGCCCTGGGCTGCTTTCTACTGACAGTGGGGGTTATATTATCTTTGGGAAGCATCACCATACTCCCATTGTCAAGGCCAACAATCAGACTCTCACTTATGTCCTTTTCATCTCTCTGATCTTTTGCTTCCTCTGTCCATTGCTCTTCATTGGCCATCCCAACACAGTCACCTGTATCTTGTAGCAGAGTACATTTGCAGTTCTGTTCACTGTGGCTCTCTCTAGTGTCTTCACAAAAACTCTTACTGTGGTTCTGGCCTTCAAGGTCACTGTTCCAGGAAGAATGGTGAGGTGGCTGATGATATCAAGGGCCCCTAACTTCATCATTCCCATCTGTACCTTCCTCCAGCTTGTACTCTGTGGAGTTTAGCTGAGCACCTCTCCTCCATTTGATGACTCAGATGCTCACTCTGAACATGGGTACATCATCATTGTTTGCAACAAGGGCTCAACTGTGGCCTTCCACTGTGTGCTGGGATACCTCTGCCTCTTGGCACTTGGGAGCTACACTATGGCCTACCTCTCCATGAACCTACCTGACACATTTAATGAAGCCAAGTTCTTGACATTTAGCATGTTGATGTTCTGTAGTGTGTGGATCACATTCCTTCCTGTGTATCATAGCACCAAAAGGAAGGTCATGGTGGCCATGGAAATCTTTGCTATCTTGGCTTCCAGTGCAGGCCTCCTGGGCTGCATCTTTGCCCCCAAATGCTACATTATTTTGTTAAGACCAGATAGGAACTCACTGCATTGCATCAAGAACAAAACACATTCTAAGAGAAAATTCCAACCTATAGCTTAATCCACATGTTTCTTAATTACATATAAGTCTTTAAGACAGTTTAGCACCATACCAATTGTCAGATATAATGTAGCAATTTCAGAATTTTTGTTTATTGGTTTCCTGTGTTGATGAAATCACTATTTATTCTCTCATCTTCCAATGTGACTTACTTTTTCTCTGAATTAGAAACTTGATTTCCATAATATTAATTCTATTTGTCTATTAGTATGAGTTATATATTATTCTTTGCCTCTTCAAAATTCCATACATTTGCCTGTGAAATAACATATACTTCCATATGTATCTGAATGATTCTGATGTCCTTGATATGTTCCACAATTATATCCTGCTTTCATTTGATGTATGCTTTCATTCTGAATAAAAGCACATTTTAAATAGTGAATAAGATCTTGACATGATGAAAATATTTTGCCAACTGTTTGTTTAATGAGGTGCATGCTACAGGAGAATGCAGGTCAATTCATATCTTTATATCATAACCCAAAGTCAGAATCAGAAAACTGGATACTCCCATTAACAGATAATTACAAGAAACTTCTGTTAAATCTGTGAAGAATGTCAGTGTCCAGCTGTATCCAGGTCATCAGAACCTGTAGTCAGTTCTCTCTCTGACCTTCAATATCCAAATAGTGGTTTTTATACTCTCCTTTTCACAATTCTTGATTTTTGATATTTTTTTTTCTGTTTTCTACCAAGTGAAATTGTGCTTTGTGTGAATCCTGCATATTTATAAATATACTTTTCTAAGAATTCATGAACATTTCACAAAAGCTGTCCTATTCTCTGAGAACAACACTTTTTGATCTTCTCTTTTCTAGAGTACTGCATTTTGTATAAATATGCAAGTCTGTGATGTATGCCTTGTATATTGTCATCTCTCAACCTCTTTTAATCGTCTTCAAGCTGTAAACTTGCAAGAATAATGTAGGTGATACATAATTTTAAATGGTATAATTATGTTAATAAGAAGCTAGATTCTATCCTTGAGAATTGGTTCATTTTTTTTGTATGTATATATGTATATGTATGTATGTATGTGTGTATGTATGTATGTATTTATACTTTTTTAATGTATTAGATCCTGACTATAGTTTCCCCTCCCTTCTCTCCTCCCAAGTCTCTTCCCCAACTTCCCCTATGCCCTAGATCCATTCTACCTACATTTTTCTTCAGAAAAGAATAGGCCTAACCCAGGGAAACCCACCAAACATATCAATTTGCTATAAGACTAGCCAACTCCTATCATATTAATGTTGAATGAGGCAACCAGTAGGAGGAAAAGAGTCCCAAAAGCAGACAAAAGAGTTAGAGACAGCCACCATTCCCGTTGTTTCCAGTACCACACACAGACAAACTGCACAGAGGGGTCAAGGACACCACATTATTCCATTTTGAAACACATTTATTTCATAAATCATGTTGTGATCATGGTTTTTCCTCCCTCATTTGGTTCCCTGATCCTCACTACTTGGCCACTCAGCCAACGTCCTGATTCTTCCTTTCCATTTTTAGAGAACAAAGAGGAAAATAATACAAAATAAAGAAATCAAATGAAAGGATGAAAACACATACACAAGCAGATACACACACAAACAAGCACACTGCGGTGTGAAACTTCCCAGATATGCTAGTGCAGTGGTGGTACTGAGCTTGGAGGAGTAATCATCAACCTTGATTTGACTCTAGGCCCCATCAAGAGGTGGAAACCATACCCCATACTGCTTTTGGGAATTATCACCCTAAAACCAATAGGTCAACTACCTATTGTAAAACAAATGACTGCTGCTCTAATAAGGGACTATATCAATAAAATGATTACTAATGATGTTCTGATATATGTCAGTGTCTTGCTCCGTCATCATCTGAGACATTCCTCCTACAGATGATGATAACAAATATAGATGACATCCACAGGCAGACATTATACAGGGAATGAGAGAATATGGATAACACAGCCAAAAAGTTTTGTCTCCATCAATTCCTTCCCCTTAGGCCTAAGAGAACCCTGTGGCAGATGAGGCAGAAAGAATTTCACAACCAGATGGGCTATAGGACACCAAGAAGACGAGGCCCTCTAAAGCAATAGTATAGATGGACATGTGAAGTGACAGAGACTGGGAAAGCATGACCAGGGCCTGCACAGGACTGCATCAGATGGAGTTTTAGAATTGAAAGGAGAAATGGACACCTGTGGTCCCAGGCCCCCTTCCTAACTCAGTAGCTATCTCCAATTTATAACCACTTGCAAAGGAAAATCTAGTTGTCTCCAGTGGAGTCTCACTGTGGGAATAAACTGCTTTTTATGGTAGGCTACAATTCCAGCACTAGATGTCCAGTGTAAAACAAACTCAACAGCATGTTTAGAAGTTCCTTGTATCATAGTATTCTATCAGGACTTTTCCTTTTTCTCTTTTTACATTTTATCTTATATATATATGTATATGTATATAATCCCCCTTTTACCATACAGGTATATATTAAGTATTTTCCCTTTGTATATATTATTTTTTCCACTAGTGGTTTTATGAGATTGCAGAGTGTGTAAATAAATGGGTCCCTGTGTCTCTATCTGTACTTTTGCATTTTCTTGGGCAAATTTCCCTTTGTTTGTTAATTTTTTTCCAATCTGATATGTTAATTTTTGTTTCACATTGAGTACATTATTATTTTATATTAATTATAGTATGTTATATTTTATTGCTATCCTTTAGATGCTTGTTGCTTTGCTTTTTTTCTTTTTTCTCCTTTTTTAATTTATTATATTTGTGTTTTAATTTTACACATCAGCCATAGGTTCTCCTGTCCTCCACTTGCTGCTTTTCTAATGATAGAAAGAAATGGTGTTGCTCCTGAACAGAGTGGAGATCTGTGGAATTGGGAGGTAAAGAGGGTCAGAAACCAAAATCATGATATATAATGTAAAAAAAGTTATTTTTAATAAAAAGAAGAAAGGATTTTTAAATGTCATAAAACACATATTTGAAAATCAATAACATCAGTTTGGTAAATAATGAAAAATAAAAATTAAGAGACAAAAACTCTCAATATATTATTGATTTTATTTTATATTTATTGAAATTAGATTTTGTTTTCATCCGGTACATTCTGATCATGTTTTTTCCACCCCAGCTCCTTCTTGTTCCTCTCCACCTCCCTCTGACCTTAATACACACCCCATCCTTAGAAAACAGCCATATAAAGTAAATAATTAGATACAGAGCAAACAATGCAGAATAGGATGAACAAACAAAGAAAAATTAAAGAAAGAACAGAAAATAAAGGTATATCACCTTTGATCTCATTTTGTGCTACCATCAGTTCTTCGGCATGGGGCTGGCCCTGGTGTGTTTTGATACCATATATTGAGACACCATTGGAAAAAACTAATTTTCCTAGGCAATTCTGAATCTCTTCAATGATCACTGAAGAAGTTGGAACATTCTTCTTAAAACAACTGAGTTATGAGGAAGTGATCATAAGAGAAATAGGAATTCTTTTAAAAATAAACCCGTGTTCTTACGTTCTAATTTAATAAATACCTGGTAATGGAATGCACACCAGGATAGTTAATCTGCTAGGAAGAAGATTGAGTTGAGTTTAAAATTTATGAAAACTTGTAATGTCAAACTTCTTCTTCTAACAACAAAAGCAACACCACATTGAGAGCATCAGGTACAACAGATTTATTTTCATTTTTAGATCCTAACTTAAAACTAAGGTGCTTCATGTATAAGCATCTTTCCAGTTCACATATTCTCATTCTCTCATAGAGTATAACATACACATCAGTACACAGACACACACACAGACACACACACACACACACACACACACACACACACACACACACACACACACACGTATTGTTTGTATTTATGCACAACAGTTGTTCTTCATTTGTGTTAGTTACTTCTCTCTTCCCTGAGAAATGGTTACCTGAAATGAAAAATGCAATGGAATGTAGGCTTATTTTACTTCATAAGGACATCAGCTTGTTATTGAAGGGCAGAGACAGCTGGATTAATATGAGCTGTAGGCCCTTTGGATAAGTGAGACAATTGAATAGCTTGAACTGTTTTGGAGGCACCCAGGCTGTGGGACCTGGATCTCTCCTTAGTGCATGAGCTGGCTGTTTGGAACCTTGGGCATAGACAGGGACACTTTTCTCAGCCTGGAAGGAGGGGACTGGACCTGCCTGTACTGAATCCACCAGGTTTAAATGAATCCCCAGGGGAGTCTTGGCTCTGGAGGAGATGGGAATGGAGGGGAGAAGCTGGGAGGAAGGTGGGGGCAGGAGGGGGGAGGACAGGGGAACCCATGGCTGACGTGTAAAATTCAAACACAAATATAATAAATTTTAAAAAAGGAAAAAAATATGAGCTGTAGGTAGTGAGAGCTTGAGGTATCACCTTTTCACATAGGAGAGGACAAGGGAGCTGAGACTGAATGCCAGAGCCTGAATAAAGCAGAACCTACTTCTGTCAGATAGACTCAGAGTCTTAAAAGTCCCACAGCCTCCATATATCACCAAAATCTGGGTATCACAAAAGACTAAATTAGAGCAAGAACAACAGTATCATGTTAGAAACACCCAGAATTTCAGCTCCACATCCAACATCTAAGAGTAGTACTGGGATGATCTGGTCCCCACTAGCACATCCCACACTTTCACATCTGCCTGTGTGGATACATTACCTCTGCTCATTTTCAGCTACACATCATATATATGGCTTTCCTCAGCAGAAGATGTCTTAGATGCAGTATAGTCTTAATGTCAATTTATAGAGACTATGAGCCAGCCTTAACTTACTTGTCCAGAATTCTGAAACCTATATACAAGTGACCTTGAACCCTTTATTTTTGCCTCTTGTTTTGCTTCCTAAATGACAGAAAATTTAAAAATATAGTCTAATTTTGCCACCATCTTAAAGTATAGTTTTGTCTGTATGGTATGGTTACAAATACCAGGAGATTGTGCTTTTTTAGGGATTTTTTTGATTCATAGGCAGAAAGTTGTGGTGTACCAACACATGGGATAGAAATGTAAAGCAAGCTATCTTGGGGATACTGTGAATGCATGGTCTTGCTTCAGGATTTAAGCCAATGTGTGTTATACATCATGATAATTCTAGTTCTGGTGAGACCTGGGATGACATTATATATATTTTTTTATAGAAACAGGATATTCATGGTAGGAAATATAGCCCATTAAATTAATAGAAAATTTGCACCTGAGTCCTCTTTATCAATGTTGACAATTTCTCTCTGGTGTTTCTGAACAAGACACTATCTGTTTTCTTTGGTCTTTATATTATCTCCTAAGGTTTTCAATAGAACCTTAATATTATAATCAACACATCTCTTGAATTATACCTGTACTGTCAAAAAATATCCAAGGGAATGTTTTTCAGGAAGCAACATATGCAAATGTTGGGAGAACAGACTTTAAACCAAGATAAGCAGGTTATTGACCATAGTATTTTCAACTTTTGGAACAGGAATGAGATTGTTTTGATGTAAATGTTATTCATCATGTTTTCAATTAATTTTTATTTCAGCCTATATTTGGGTCATTTGAACTATCCTGAATGACCATGTCCAGTTCTGTCATTTCTGTCAGACTGTTCCCATGGATGCATCTGTCATGTGCTATCTTCTCTTTGATGCTTACATTCATCTGCACTCATGTGGATGGTCCACACACATGACCATAAAGGTCATTTCAGATTCTATCCAAATTGAGAGGAGAGATGGACAGGAAGAAACTATGTACAGCTTTTGCCAAAATGAGTCCAGTCATCCTGGTTTTCTCTGCAAACATTCTCATGACAATTCCCCTGCTGTTCCAAGAGTAACTGTCAAATGTGGTTACAATTTATGATGACCCCAATTCTGTAAAAGCTTTAATAGTTACTTTATCACATGCTTTTCTGACATTGAAAGTCTGGGTTTGGGAGTCATGATGACTTGCTCCTGCACATTCTAATTGACTGAGGTTTTTTCATTCCACGGGAGTTTAATTTTTCATACCACCATGCAGAGATTTCTTGTTTTATGCAGAAAATTATCCTTCCCAATATCCAGAAGACATTTATCTTGATATTTTGTGGCAAATACTCTTCAACTGCTCATTCAATGGACCTGATTATAAAACTTTGGGTAATTGTCTACCAAATGCTCCCTTGGACAAGTTGCCTGGTACACTTAAACATTTTTTTTTTCATGACCAAACTGAGTCTGGGAAGTCTGTGTATTTTGTGGCTCACAGTCTCCATGAGGTGACTCTCAATCAAGTACAGATACAACTTCCCAGGTATAGGGAAGGGAATTTCTACCCATGGCAGTTACATTCTCTGTCTCTCCTTTAACTCTGTATGACATTATGGTGTATCATCAAAGGCTTTAAATACTATTGTACATATTTGTGTGTTTTACTAAACAGCATAAGAGAATTTTTGTAATTCTTTGCACAAAAAATCAATGCAGAACAATGTGTCAGTGTCTCTTCTGAGTTGGGTGTCATTAGCACAGAGTAGATGTATTTAAGTAAATATGTAGTGTGTGTTACAAATATTTTCAAAAACTTCTCATATTGTTTACCTTCCAAGGAAATATGAAAATCCCAAATTCCCCAAATATTTCTCACAGCAGATATAGGAAGACTAAATCCTCACATGTCAACATGCTGGTGAACATGACTACAGTTGTTTTCATGGAACTGATCAGTTTAATTACTTTCTGGACACCAACACACAAGTTTTGTACACTAAATGCTGACAGTAATCCTTAAATAAATATGAGAACCTAGCTCTTCAAGGAGCCTAAATATTCCAAATCAACATTCAGGGATTATTTGAGTTTTTTGGTAAATCAATGCTATATTTCCACACTGACTGACATTCTAAAAATAAGGATTAAGTGAGGATGTTTTTATTAATGTTGTATTTTCACACTGACTGATTCTAGAAATATAAAGATAATCCTATTCTCCAATGTAACCAATCACTTACTATCATTTATATTTAGGTTCTGGTTTCATTTTAAAGACATTCAGAGAGTTCTCTGAATTGTGCTTCTGTTAGATGTCACTGTCTCCTGACTGTTATAGGAGCTTGCATTGTTATTTATTTTTACCCACTGAAATCATATATTCAATTTAAAAATCATACTGGCAACAATGTTGGTTTTGATTGGAATTTGATACAAATGACAGTATTCTATCTTTTTCTCTCACTTTTTCTCTGTTTTATTTTTGCTTTTCAAGAAACAATTTCTCTGTATAGTGTTCCTTCCAGTTTTTGAAGAAAGTCATAGGTTAAAGCCTAAATGAAAAATTTTCTCCTAAAGTTTCACATGGTAAAAATGTAATTTTGTGTGAGCATAAGATAAAACAACCCACAAAATTTATAGAGAGGGGTTCATTCTCATCTAAAATCTCTGAACTGTACATAAATAAAAATATGTTTCTAAATACAATACCCTTTGTGGCTCATCAGAACCTTCCAAATACACAAAAGAACTGACTTTACAGAACTTTTAATTGATTTTTAATGTAATTATAATCAATGCAACTGATTATTTTCCAATATGTTTCTTTATGGTGACTTATTTTATGTTAAAAACACAGTGTATGTTTAGAAAAATTTCTGTTGCTGACAAAATACCTGACAAGGGGTTTAGTTCAACAACCAATTAGGAAATACCAGTGCATGATCACTTGACCTTTTCATTTTAGTTCTTTAAAGGACTTGACAACTTCAACTTAGAGAAGGTGGGTTTTATTTTTCTCATGGTCTGGGATGCAGTTACCACAGTGGATGAATATGCAGGAACCCGAGAGAGTGAGTCACATGCTTTCAAAATCATGAAGCTTGGAGCATGTAATAGCATTGCT
Organism: Onychomys torridus; assembly: GCF_903995425.1. Taxonomy (NCBI): domain Eukaryota; kingdom Metazoa; phylum Chordata; class Mammalia; order Rodentia; family Cricetidae; genus Onychomys; species Onychomys torridus. Next base: position 104,818 of record NW_023413390.1, read on the forward strand.
CACATCTATTGTTGTATTTTTAAAAGTCAAGTGTGTGTCTATGTGGAGATGTGTTCTCATGAGTACAAGCACTCATAGAGTTCAAGAATACAATGTTGGAACCCTTATAGGTTGTATTACATGAGCCATTGGATGTCGGGTAATGAGAAACATATTCAGATTCTCTGTGTGAGCAGTAGACGCTCTTAACTGCTGTATCTTTCTCTATACCTCTTCGCTGCCTGGTTCTTTTTCATTTGATAAGGGACATCAGCCAGTAAGATGATTCCACCTGCTGTTGCAGAGTATCTTCCCACATCTATTCCCCTAATATAGAAACTACCCCACAGAAATGTCTAAAGGATTTGATTTTGTGTTGCTCCTCAATTTTGTCAAGGTGAATATAGATATTAAGCATCACAATGGTAAAACAGCTGATCACTTCAATTGAAGGAAGTACACAGGCAATATCTATCTTGAGTCACAACCTGCCCTTATATATATGATCTCCTTGAGCTTATTTACAGATACTTGGCTCTATCTTTGCCATAGTCAGATAGTGCAGGCACTCTCTTGACCATTGCTAGTAGTCTATAGTGGAATTATCCTTGTGGATTTCTGGGGACCTATCTGGCACTCTATTTCTTCCTATTCCCATGGTGTCTTCATTTATTATAGTGTCTCTTTCTTTGTTCTCCTACTCTGTTCCTGATCCAACTGGGACTTCCCACTCCCCTACACTCTATTTCCCTCACCCTTGCCCTCCATTACCCGACTCACCCCCAGTTTGCTCACATAGATCTCATCCAGTTCCCTGTTGCTGGATGATTCCTTGTCTTTCTTAGGGTCCTCTTTACTAGGTAGCCTCTCTGGAGTTGTGAGTTGCAATCTCGTTATCCTTTGGTTTACATCTAGTATTCACTTATGAGTGAGTACATGCCATGTTTGTCTTTCTGAGTCTGGGTTACCTCATTCAGGATGATGTTTTCTAGTTCCATCCATTTGCTTACAAACCTCATGATGTCATTGCTTTTCTCTCCTGAGTAGTACTCCAATGTGTACCACATTTTCTTCATCCATTATTCAGTTGAAGGGCATCTAGGTTGTTTCCTAGATGCTGATATGAACATAGCTGAGCAAATGCCCTTGGAAGAGTCTATACTTGGCTGTGCAGTATGCTTTGATCTCTCAAGGGGGAGGTCTTTTTACCCACCCCTTGGCATTGTTATAAAAAGCCCCTTTGAAGAGACAGAAAACCTGGGTGATCCAGGTTTTCCCAAAGCTATTCTGTGTTTCTGTCTTTCTCCTCTTCAAAATCTTTCCATCTACTATTTTATTATCCCTTTCTCTTCCTCATGGGATCCCTTTAAATGGTGGGAACTGTCTTACCACAGGGCACTACAAAAAACCCCACAGAATCAAATATCCTGGGATCATAGGGTCTCACAGAGACAGGCATGACAGTCAAGGAGCCTGCATGGGTCTAGCCAAGGCCCTTTGCATATATATTGTAGTTGAGTAACTTTTTCTTCTTGTGGGACTCCAAATAGTGGGAGCAGGGTCTGTCCCTGACTATTTAGCCTGTTGCTGGGACACTCTTCCTCCTACTTGTTTGCCTAGTCTATCGTTAATAAAATGGGTGGTGCCTTAGCTTACTGAAACTTGATGTATCATGTCTGTTTGATACCCCAGAGAGACCTGCCATTCTCTGAAGGGAAAGGAGGAGGAGGAGTGGATGGGGGAGAGGCAGTGGAGGAACTTGGAGTAGAGTTTGGAGGAGGAACAGTGTTTGGGATGTAATATAAGAGAAGAATAAAAGGGAAAATCTAATTTGGGCTGAGTTCTGAAGTGATTTACTGAGATGTTTTGTCTATTTACTATAGAGCAGTCTAAATTATGGACAACTAAAAACAAAATAATTGATAATATTTCAAAATAAATTTTCATTCACTGTTAATATTTATTGAAATCCCATCTTGGCAAACATATCTGGATATATAATCTCCCTGAATGGAAATTTCCTTATCTGCTTAAAATTTATGAAACAATACAATATTAAAATGTAGTTTACTAGTAGAAACATATACAGTAATTTTGTAATACATTAGTGGATAGTGGTAATGTATACACCACCTCAGTCTTGGTTCAGCTATAAACCATTCATATGGCTTTCCTCAGCAAAAGACATCTGAGAAGCGATATTATTTCAGGACCTCCTTACAGGACTCTGGACATGCCTCACACCACTGGTCAGTGAATTATGAAACCCTGATGGAAGCTTCTGGGAACCCCTCATAGTGACAACTATTTTTTTACCTCTTGGAACACAGAACCATTGTTAAAATTCTGACATACCCTGCCATCACCATCATCTTAAACTGTACTCTGGGGCATGGGTCAAAGTTACAGTCATCTCTTTGTGCTAATCCATGGGAACATGTCTACATTAGATCACTCTCTAGAATGTCTCTCTATGATCAGCATTCTCCGTCAAATATATTTCAATTGTCATTTTCTCATTTTGAGTCTTCTATAGGTGCTATTTTACTCCATGGTGACCCTAAATATTTTCACTGTGCAGAACACAAGTTTTCTGCTTAATGATGTTAAACTCTTTAGCAGTTACATGAGCTTTGTGCCCGCAGCCTTAACGCATCAGAGTTCAAGGAGTTCCGCATTTTTTTTATTACTCTTTGTGAGTGTTCTGTTTGGAAATATCTTCAGAGATTCACCCAGCATTTTGCACAACATGATTTGATAAAATGAAAATAATTCTTCACAAAAACAGATGATGTTAGCTTCATATTTCCCTGTTGCTGTGACATCTTTTTCTGCCCTGTCATTCATGAGATACATTCAATGGTATTGTTAGTATTTTATGATATTTAATTGAGGGGTTGGTATATCTGATTTCAATAATCATATTGTGTTCTTATAGTTTTTGCTTTAATGTTTGTTTTTCCAGCCTATGGTGTTACCATGTTCTTTGGCGATGGGGCTGGCCCTGGTGTGTTTTATATCACATAAGTGAGACACCATTGGAAAAAACTAATTTCCTAGGCAATTCTGAATTCTCTTCAATGATCACTGAAGAAGTTGGAACATTCTTCTTAAAGAACTGAGTTATGAGGAAGTGATCATAAGAGAAAATAGGAATTCTTTTAAAAATAAACCCGTGTTCTTATGTTCTAATTTAACAAAACCTGGTAATGGAATGCACACCAGGAAGTTAATTTTCTAGGAAGAAGATTGAGTTGAGATTAAAATTTATGAAAACATGTAATGTCAAACTTCTTCTTCTTTCTAACAACAAAGCAACACCACAGTGAGAGCATCAGGTACAACAGAGATATTTTCATCTTTAGATCCTAAACTTAAAACTAAGGTGCTTCATGTATATGCATCATTCCAGTTCACATATTCTCATTCACTTATAGAATATAACATACACATCAGTACACACCACACAACACACACACACACACACACACAACACACACACACACACGTATTGTTGTATTTATGCACAACAGTTGTTCTTCATTTGTGTTAGTTACTTCTCTCTTCCCTGAGAAATGGTTACCTGAAATGAAAAAATGCAATGGAATGTAGGCGTATTTTGCTTCATAGGACATCAGCTTGTTGTTGAAGGGCAGAAACAGCTGGATTAATATGAGCTGTAGGCCCTTTGGGATAAGTGAGACAATTGAATAGCTTGAACTGTTTTGGAGGCACCCAGGCTGTGGGACCCGGACCTGTCCTTAGTGCATGAGCTGGCTGTTTGGAACCTGGGGCTTTACACAGGGACACTGCTCAGCCTAGAAAGGAGGGGACTGGACCTGCCTGTACTGATCCACATGTTTAAATGAATTCCCCAGGGGAGTCTTGGCTCTGGAGGAGATGGGAATGGAGGGGAGGAGCTGGGGAAAGGTGGGGGGGAAGGGGGAAAAGACAGGGGAACCCATGGCTGATGTGTAAAATTCAAACACAAATATATAAATTTTAAAAAAGGAAAAAAAAAGAGCTGTAGGTAAGTGGAGAACTTGAGGTATCACCTTTCACATGGAGAGGACAAGGGAGCTGAGACTGAAATGTCAGAGCCTGAATAATGCAGAACCTACTTCTATCAGATAGACTCAGAGTCTTAAAAGTCCCACAGCCTCCATATATTCACAAAAATCTGGGTATCACAAAGACTAAATTAGAGCAAGAACACCAGTATCATGTTAGAAACACCCAGAATTCAGCTCCACATCCAACATCTAAGATGTAGTATTAGGATGATCTGGTCCCACTAGCACATCCCACACTTTCACATCTGCCTGTGTGGATGACATTGCCTCTGCCTCATTTTCAGCTACACAATCATGTATATGGCTCCTCAGCAGAAGATATCTTAGATGCAGTATAGTCTTAAGTCAATTTTATAGAGACTATGAGCCAGCCTTAACTTACTTGTCCAGAATTCTGAAACCTATATACAAGGACCTTGAACCCTTTATTTTGCCTCTTGTTTTGCTTCCTAAAATGACAGAAAATTTAAAATATAGTCTAATATTGCCACCATCTTAAAGTATAGTTTTGTTCTATAATGGTATGGTTACAAATACCGGAGGACTTGTGCTTTTTTAGGGATTTTTTGATTCATTAGGCAGAAAGTTGTGGTGTACCCACACATGGGATAGAAATGTAAAGCACTATCTTGGGGATACTGATACTGTGAATGCATGGTCTTGGCTTCAGGATTTAAGCCAATGTGTGTTATACATCATGATAATTCTAGTTCTGGTGAGACCTGGGATGACATTAATATATTTTTTTTATAGAAACAGGATATTCATGGTAGGAAATATAGCCCATTAAATAAATAGAAAATTTGCACCTGAGTCCTCTTTATCAATGTTGACAATTTCTCTCTGGTGTTTCTGACAAAGACACTATCTGTTTTCTTTTGGTCTTTATATTATCTTACTAAGGTTTTTCAATAGAACCTTAATATTATAATCAACACATCTCTTTGAATTATACCTGTACTGTCAAAATATCCAAGGGAAAGTTTTCAGGAAGCAACATATGCAAAGTTGGGAGAAACAGACTTTTAAACCAAGATAAGCAGGTTATTGACCATAGTATTTTCAACTTTTGGTAACAGGAATGAGATTGTTTTGATGTAAATGTTATTCATCATGTTTTCAAATTAATTTTTATTTCAGCTATATTGGGGTCATTTGAACTATCCTGAATGACCATGTCAGTTCTGTCATTTCTGTCAGACTGTTCCCATGGATGCATCTGTCATGTGCTATCTTCTCTTTAATGCTTACATTCATCTGCACTCATGTGGATGGTCCACACACATGACCATAAAGGTATTTCAGATTCTAATCCAAATTGAGAGGAGAGATGGACAGGAAGAAACTATGTACAGCTTTTGCAAAGTGAGTCCAGTCATCCTGGTTTTCTCTGTAAACATTCTCATGACAATTCACCTGCTGTTCCAAGAGTAACTGTCAAATGTGGTTACAATTTATGATGACCCCAATTCTCTAAAAGGTTTAATAGTTACTTATTACATGCTTTTTCTGACATTGAAAGTCTGGGTTTGGGAGTCATGATGACATTGCTCCTGCACATTCTAATTGACTGAGGTTTTTTCATTCCACGGGAATTTAATTTTTCATACCACCATGCAGAAATTTCTTGTTTTTATGCAGAAAATTATCCTTCCCAATATCCAGAAGACTTTTATCTTGATATTTTGTGGCAAATACTTCTTCAACTGCTCATTCAATGGACTGATTATAAACTTTGGGTAATTGTCTACCAAATGCTCCCTTGGACAAGTTTTGCCTGGTAAACTTAAACAATTTTTTTTTCATGACCAACTGAGTCTGGGAAGTCTGTGTATTTTGTGGCTCACAGTCTCCATGAGGTGACTCTCAATCAAGTACAGATACAACTTCCCAGGTATAGGGGAAGGGAATTTCTACCCATGGCAGTTACATTCTCTGTCTCTCCTTTAACTCTGTATGACATTATGGTGTATCATCAAAGGCTTTAAATACTATTGTACATATTTGTGTGTTTTTACTAAACAGCATAAGAGAATTATTTGTAATTCTTTGTAACAAAAAATCAATGCAGAACAAAGTGTGTCAGTGTCTCTTCTGAGTTGGGTGTCATTAGCACAGAGTAGATGTATTAAATAAATATGTAGTGTGTGTTACAAATATTTTCAAAAACTTCTCATATTGTTACCTTCCAAGGAAATATGAAAATCCCAATTCCTCAAATATTTCTCACAGCAGATATAGGAAGACTAAATCCTCACATGTCAACATGCTCGTGAACATGACTACAGTTGTTTTTCATGGAACTGATCAGTTTTAATTTACGTTCTGGACACCAACACACAAGTTTGTATACTAAATGCTGACAGTATTCCTTAAATAAATATGAAAACCTAGCTCTTCAAGGAGCCTAAATATTCCCAAATCACATTCAGGGATAATTTGAGTTTTTTGGTAAATCATTCCACACTGACTGACATTCTAAACAATAAGGATTAAGTGAGGATGTTTTTATTAAGTTGTTTTTCACACTGACTGAGATTCTGGAATGTAAAAGATATATTCCTATCCTCCAATGTAACCAATTCACTTACTATCATTTATATTTAGGTTCTGGTTTCATTTTAAAGACATTCAGAGACTTTTCTGAATGTGCTTTTCTGTTAGATGTCATTGTCTCCTGACTATTATAGGAGCTTGGCACTGTTATTTATTTTTACCCACTGTAAACATATATTCCAATTTAAAAATCATACTGGCAACAATGGTTGGTTTTGATTGGAATTGATACAAATGACAGTATTCTATCTTTTCCTCTCACTTTCTCCTCTGTTTTATTTTTGCTTTTTCAAGAAACAATTTCTCTGTATAGTGTTTCTTCCAGTTTTTGAAGAAAGTCATAGATTAAAGCCTAAATGAAAAATTTTTCTCCTAATGTTTCACATTGGTAAAAATGTAATTTTGTGTGTGCATAAGATAAAACAACCCACAAAATTTATAGAGAGGGGTTCATTCTTATCTAAAATCTCTGAACTGTAACATAATAAAAATATGTTTGTAAATACAATACCATTTGTGGCTCATCAGAACCTTTCCAAATACACAAAAAGAACTGACTTTACAGAACTTTTAATTAATTTTTAATGTAATTGTATAATCAATGCAAACTGATTATTTTTCCAATTGTTTCTTTATGGTGACTTATTTTATGTTAAAAACACAGTGTATGTTTAGAAAAATTTCTGTTGCTGACAAAATACCTGACAAGGGGTTTAGTTCAACAACCAATTAGGAAATACCAGTACATGATCACTTGACCTTTTCATTTAGTTTCTGTTAAAGTACTTGACAACTTCAACTTAAAGAAGGTGGGTTTTTATTTTTCTCATGGTCTGGGATGCAGTTACACAGTGGATGAATATGCAGGAACCCGAGAGAGTAGTCACATGCTTTTCAAAATCATGAAGCTTGGAGCATGTAATACCGTTTCTCACAACTATTCTTGTATTTTTAAAAGTCAAGTGTGTGTCTATGTGGGAGATGTGTTCTCATGAGTACAAGCACTCAATAGAGTTTCAGATGACAATGTTGGACCCTTATAGGTTGTTATTACATGAGCCATTGGATGTCGGGTAATGAGAAACATATTCAAGATTCTCTGTGTGAGCATAGACGCTCTTAACTGCTGTATCTTTCTCTATACCTCTTCGCTGCCTGGTTCTTTTTTCATTTGATAAGGGACATCAGCCAGTAAGATGATTCCACCTGCTGTTGCAGAGTATCTTCCACATCTAGTTCCCTAATATAGAAACTACCCCACAGAAATGTCTAAGGATTTTGATTTCATGTGCTCCTCAATTTTGTCAAGGTGAATATAGATATTAAGCATCACAATGGTAAAACAGCTGATCACTTCATAGAAGGAAGTACAACAGGCAATATCTACTGCATTTTGTATAAATAGGCAGTCTGTGATGTATGCCTTGTATATTGTCATCTCTCAACCTCTTTTAATCGTCTTCAAGCTGTAAACTTGCAAGAATAATGTAGGTGATACATAATTTTAAACTGTATAATTGTGTTAATAAGAAGCTAGATTCTATCCTTGAGAATTGGTTCATTTGTTTTTTGTATGTATATATGTATATGTATGTATGTATGTGTGTATGTATGTATGTATTTATACTTTTTTAATGTATTAGATCCTGACTATACTTTCCCCTCCCTTCTCTCCTCCCAAGTCTCTTCCCCAACTTCCCCTATGCCCTAGATCCATTCTACCTACATTTTTCTTCAGAAAAGAATAGGCCTAACCCAGGGAAACCCCACCAAACATATCAATTTGCTATAAGACTAGCCAACTCCTATCATATTAATGTTGAATGAGGCAACCAGTAGGAGGAAAGGGATTCCAAAAGCAGGCAAAAGTGTTAGAGACAGCCACCATTCCCATTGTTTCCAGTACCCCACAAAGACAAACTGCACAGAGGGGTCAAGGACACCACATTATTCCATTTTGAAACACATTTATTTCATAAATCATGTTGTGATCATGGTTTTTCCTCCCTCATTGGTTCCCTGATCCTCACTACTTGGCCACTCAGCCAACGTCCTGATTCTTCCTTTCCATTTTTAGAGAACAAAGAGGAAAATAAAACAAAATAAAGAAATCAAATGAAAGGATGAAAACACATACACAAGCAGATACACACATAAACAAGCACACTGCGGTGTGAAACTTCCCAGATATGCTAGTGCTGTGGTGGCACTGAGCTTGGAGGAGTAATCACCAACCTTGATTTGACTCTAGGCCCCCATCAAGAGTGGAAACCATACCCCATACTGCTTTTGGGAATTATCACCCCTAAAACAAATAGGTCAACTACCTATTGTAAAACAAATGACTGCTGCTCTAATAAGGGACTATATCAATAAAATGATTACTAATGATGTTCTGATATATGTCAGTGTCTTGCTCCGTCATCATCTGAGAAATTTCCTCCTACAGATGATGTAACAAATATAGATGACATCCGCAGGCAGACATTATACAGGGAATGAGAGAATATGGATAACACAGCCAAAAAGTTTTGTCTCCATCAATTCCTTCCCCTTAGGCCTAAGAGAACCCTGTGGCAGATGAGGCAGAAAGAATTTCACAACCAGATGGGCTATAGGACACCAAGAAGACGAGGCCCTCTAAACCAATAGTATAGATGGACATGTGAAGTGACAGAGACTGGGAAAGCATGACCAGGGCCTGCACAGGACTGCATCAGATGGAGTTTTAGAATTGAAAGGAGAAATGGACACTTGTGGTCCCAGGCCCCCATTCCTAACTCAGTAGCTATCTCCAATTTATAACCACTTGCAAAGGAAAATCTAGTTGTCTCCAGTGGAGTCTCACTGTGGGAATAAACTATTTTTTTTATGGTAGGCTGCAATTCCAGCACTAGATGTCCAGTGTAAAACAAACTCAACAGCATGTTTAGAAGTTCCCTCTATCATAGTATACTGTCAGGACTTTTCCTTTTTCTCTTTTTATATTTTATCTTATATTTATATATAAATATAAATATAAATATAAATATAAATATAAATATATATATATATTCCCTTTTACCAAACATGTATATATTAAGTATTTTCCCTTTGTGTATATATTATGGTTTCCAGTTAGTGGTTTTATGAGATTGCAGAGTGTGTGAATAAATGGGTCCATGTATCTCTATCTGTACATTTGCATTTTCTTGGGTAAATTTCCTTCTGTTTGTTAATTTTTTCCATTGTGATATGTTAATTTTTGTTTCACATTGAGTACATTATTATTTTATATTAATTATAGTATGTTATATTTTATTGCTATCCTTTAGATGCTTGTTGCTTTGCTTTTTTTCTTTTTTCTCCTTTTTTAATTTATTATATTTGCGTTTTAATTTTACACATCAGCCATGGGTTCCCCTGTCCTCTCCTTGCTGCTTTTCTAATGATAGACAGAAATGGTGTAGCTCCTGAACATAGTGGAGATCTGTGGAATTGGGAGATAAAGAGGGACAGAAACCAAAATCATGATATATAATGTAAAAAAAGTTATTTTTAATAAAAAGAAGAAAGGATTTTTAAAATGTCATAAAACACATATTTGAAAATCAAAAACATCAGTTTGGTAAATAATGAAAAATAAAAATTAAGAGACAAAAACTCTCAATATATTATTGATTTTATTTTATTTTTTATTGAAATTAGATTTTGTTTTCATCCTGTACATTCTGATCATGTTTTTTCCACCCCAGCTCCTTCTTGTTCCTCTCCACCTCCCTCTGACCATAATCCTCATCCCATCCTTAGAAAACAGCCATATAAAGTAAATAATTAAATACAGAGCAAACAATGCAGAATAGGATGAACAAACAAAGAAACAATTAAAGAAAGAACAGAAAATAAAGGTATATCACCTTTGTCTCATTTTGTGTTACCATCAGTTCTTTGGCATGGGGCTGGCCCTGGTGTGTTTTTATATCATACAGTGAGACACCATTGGAAAAAACTAATTTTCCTAGGCAATTCTGAATCTCTTCAATGATCACTGAAGAAGTTGGAACATTCTTCTTAAAGCAACTGAGTTATGAGGAAGTGATCATAAGAGAAATAGGAATTCTTTTAAAAATAAACCCGTGTTCTTATGTTCTAATTTAACAAACACCTGGTAATGGAATGCACACCAGGACAGTTAATTTGCTAGGAAGAAGATTGAGTTGAGATTAAAATTTATGAAAACATGTAATGTCAAACTTCTTCTTCTTCTAACAACAAAAGCAACACCACAGTGAGAGCATCAGGTACAACAGAGATATTTTCATCTTTAGATCCTAACTTAAAACTAAGGTGCTTCATGTATATGCATCATTCCAGTTCACATATTCTCATACACTTATAGAATATAACATACACATCAGTACACACACACACACACACACACACACACACACACACACACACACGTATTGTTTGTATTTATGCACAACAGTTGTTCTTCATTTGTGTTAGTTACTTCTCTCTTCCCTGAGAAATGGTTACCTGAAATGAAAAATGCAATGGAATGTAGGCGTATTTTGCTTCATAAGGACATCAGCTTGTTGTTGAAGGGCAGAAACAGCTGGATTAATATGAGCTGTAGGCCCTTTGGATAAGTGAGACAATTGAATAGCTTGAACTGTTTGGGAGGCACCCAGGCTGTGGGACCCGGACCTGTCCTTAGTGCATGAGCTGGCTGTTTGGAACCTGGGGCTTACACAGGGACACATGCTCAGCCTAGAAGGAGGGGACTGGACCTGCCTGTACTGAATCCACCATGTTTAAATGATTCCCCAGGGGAGTCTTGGCTCTGGAGAAGATGGGAATGGAGGGGAGGAGCTGGGGAAAGGTGGGGGGGAAGGGGTGAAGACAGGGGAACCCATGGCTGATGTGTAAAATTCAAACACAAATATAATAAATTTTAAAAAAGGAAAAAAAAAGAGCTGTAGGTAGTGAGAACTTGAGGTATCACCTTTCACATAGGAGAGGACAAGGGAGCTGAGACTGAATGTCAGAGCCTGAATAATGCAGAACCTACTTCTATCAGATAGACTCAGAGTCTTAAAAGTCCCACAGCCTCCATATATCACAAAAATCTGGGTATCACAAAAGACTAAATTAGAGCAAGAACAACAGTATCATGTTAGAAACACCCAGAATTTCAGCTCCACATCCAACATCTAAGAGTAGTATTAGGATGATCTGGTCCCCACTAGCACATCCCACACTTTCACATCTGCCTGTGTGGATACATTGCCTCTGCTCATTTTCAGCTACACATCATGTATATGGCTTTCCTCAGCAGAAGATATCTTAGATGCAGTATAGTCTTAAAGTCAATTTATAGAGACTATGAGCCAGCCTTAACTTACTTGTCCAGAATTCTGAAACCTATATACAAGTGACCTTGAACCCTTTATTTTTGCCTCTTGTTTTGCTTCCTAAATGACAGAAAATTTAAAATATAGTCTAATATTGCCACCATCTTAAAGTATAGTTTTGTCTATATGGTATGGTTACAAATACCAGGAGACTGTGCTTTTTTAGGGATTTTTTTGATTCATAGGCAGAAAGTTGTGGTGTACCCACACATGGGATAGAAATGTAAAGCAAGCTATCTTGGGGATACTGTGAATGCATGGTCTTGCTTCAGGATTTAAGCCAATGTGTGTTATACATCATGATAATTCTAGTTCTGGTGAGACCTGGGATGACATTATATATTTTTTTTATAGAAACAGGATATTCATGGTAGGAAATATAGCCCATTAAATTAATAGAAAATTTGCACCTGAGTCCTCTTTATCAATGTTGACAATTTCTCTCTGGTGTTTCTGAACAAGACACTATCTGTTTTCTTTGGTCTTTATATTATCTACTAAGGTTTTCAATAGAACCTTAATATTATAATCAACACATCTCTTGAATTATACCTGTACTGTCAAAAATATCCAAGGGAAAGTTTTTCAGGAAGCAACATATGCAAATGTTGGGAGAACAGACTTTAAACCAAGATAAGCAGGTTATTGACCATAGTATTTTCAACTTTTGGAACAGGAATGAGATTGTTTTGATGTAAATGTTATTCATCATGTTTTCAATTAATTTTTATTTCAGCCTATATTTGGGTCATTTGAACTATCCTGAATGACCATGTCCAGTTCTGTCATTTCTGTCAGACTGTTCCCATGGATGCATCTGTCATGTGCTATCTTCTCTTTAATGCTTACATTCATCTGCACTCATGTGGATGGTCCACACACATGACCATAAAGGTCATTTCAGATTCTATCCAAATTGAGAGGAGAGATGGACAGGAAGAAACTATGTACAGCTTTTGCAAAAGTGAGTCCAGTCATCCTGGTTTTCTCTGTAAACATTCTCATGACAATTCACCTGCTGTTCCAAGAGTAACTGTCAAATGTGGTTACAATTTATGATGACCCCAATTCTCTAAAAGGTTTAATAGTTACTTTATTACATGCTTTTCTGACATTGAAAGTCTGGGTTTGGGAGTCATGATGACATGCTCCTGCACATTCTAATTGACTGAGGTTTTTTCATTCCACGGGAATTTAATTTTTCATACCACCATGCAGAAATTTCTTGTTTTATGCAGAAAATTATCCTTCCCAATATCCAGAAGACATTTATCTTGATATTTTGTGGCAAATACTCTTCAACTGCTCATTCAATGGACCTGATTATAAAACTTTGGGTAATTGTCTACCAAATGCTCCCTTGGACAAGTTGCCTGGTAAACTTAAACAATTTTTTTTTCATGACCAAACTGAGTCTGGGAAGTCTGTGTATTTTGTGGCTCACAGTCTCCATGAGGTGACTCTCAATCAAGTACAGATACAACTTCCCAGGTATAGGGAAGGGAATTTCTACCCATGGCAGTTACATTCTCTGTCTCTCCTTTAACTCTGTATGACATTATGGTGTATCATCAAAGGCTTTAAATACTATTGTACATATTTGTGTGTTTTACTAAACAGCATAAGAGAATTATTGTAATTCTTTGTACAAAAAATCAATGCAGAACAAGGTGTCAGTGTCTCTTCTGAGTTGGGTGTCATTAGCACAGAGTAGATGTATTTAAATAAATATGTAGTGTGTGTTACAAATATTTTCAAAAACTTCTCATATTGTTACCTTCCAAGGAAATATGAAAATCCCAAATTCCTCAAATATTTCTCACAGCAGATATAGGAAGACTAAATCCTCACATGTCAACATGCTCGTGAACATGACTACAGTTGTTTTCATGGAACTGATCAGTTTAATTACGTTCTGGACACCAACACACAAGTTTTGTATACTAAATGCTGACAGTATTCCTTAAATAAATATGAAAACCTAGCTCTTCAAGGAGCCTAAATATTCCAAATCAACATTCAGGGATAATTTGAGTTTTTTGGTAAATCATTCCACACTGACTGACATTCTAAAAATAAGGATTAAGTGAGGATGTTTTTATTAATGTTGTATTTTCACACTGACTGAGATTCTGGAAATGTAAAGATATTCCTATCCTCCAATGTAACCATTCACTTACTATCATTTATATTTAGGTTCTGGTTTCATTTTAAAGACATTCAGAGACTTTTCTGAATTGTGCTTCTGTTAGATGTCATTGTCTCCTGACTATTATAGGAGCTTGCACTGTTATTTATTTTTACCCACTGTAAACATATATTCAATTTAAAAATCATACTGGCAACAATGTTGGTTTTGATTGGAATTTGATACAAATGACAGTATTCTATCTTTTCCTCTCACTTTCTCTCTGTTTTATTTTTGCTTTTCAAGAAACAATTTCTCTGTATAGTGTTCCTTCCAGTTTTTGAAGAAAGTCATAGATTAAAGCCTAAATGAAAAATTTTCTCCTAATGTTTCACATGGTAAAAATGTAATTTTGTGTGTGCATAAGATAAAACAACCCACAAAATTTATAGAGAGGGGTTCATTCTTATCTAAAATCTCTGAACTGTACATAAATAAAAATATGTTTGTAAATACAATACCATTTTGTGGCTCATCAGAACCTTCCAAATACACAAAAGAACTGACTTTACAGAACTTTTAATTAATTTTTAATGTAATTGTAATCAATGCAACTGATTATTTTCCAATATGTTTCTTTATGGTGACTTATTTTATGTTAAAAACACAGTGTATGTTTAGAAAAATTTCTGTTGCTGACAAAATACCTGACAAGGGGTTTAGTTCAACAACCAATTAGGAAATACCAGTACATGATCACTTGACCTTTTCATTTTAGTTCTTTAAAGTACTTGACAACTTCAACTTAAAGAAGGTGGGTTTTATTTTTCTCATGGTCTGGGATGCAGTTATCACAGTGGATGAATATGCAGGAACCCGAGAGAGTATGTCACATGCTTTCAAAATCATGAAGCTTGGAGCATGTAATACCGTTTCTCACAACTATTCTTGTATTTTTAAAAGTCAAGTGTGTGTCTATGTGGAGATGTGTTCTCATGAGTACAAGCACTCATAGAGTTCAGATTACAATGTTGGAACCCTTATAGGTTGTATTACATGAGCCATTGGATGTCGGGTAATGAGAAACATATTCAGATTCTCTGTGTGAGCAGTAGATGCTCTTAACTGCTGTATCTTTCTGTATACTTCTTCCCTGCCCAGTTCTTCTTCTTTTGATATGGGACATCAGACAGTAAGGTAATTCCACCTGCTATTGCAGTGTATCTTCTCACATCTAGTTCCCTAATATAGAAACTACCTCACAGACATGTCTAAGGATTTGATTTCATGTTGCTCCTCAATTTTGTCAAGGTGACTATAGATATCAAGCATCACAATGGTAAAACAGCTGATCACTTCAATAGAAGGAAGTACACAGGCAATATCTATCTTGAGTCACAACCTGCCCTTATATATATGATCTCCTTGAGCTTATTTACAGATACTTGGCTCTATCTTTGCCATAGTCAGACAGTTCAGGCACTCTCTTGACCATTGCTAGTAGTATATAGTGGAGTTATCCTTGTGGATTTCTGGGGACCTATCTGGCACTCTATTTCTTCCTATTCCCATGGTGTCTTCATTTATTATAGTGTCTCTTTCTTTGTTCTCCTACTCTGTTCCTGATCCAACTGGGACTTCCCGCTTCCCTACGCTCTCTTTCCCTCAACCCTTGCCCTCCATTACCCGACTCACCCCCAGTTTGCTCACATAGATCTCATCCATTTCCCTGTTGCTGGATGATTCCTGTGTCTTTCTTAGGGTCTTCTTTACTAGGTAGCCTCCCTGGAGTGGTGAGTTGCAATCTGGTTATCCTTTGGTTTACATCTAGTATTCACTTATGAGTGAGTACATGCCATGTTTGTCTTTCTGAGTCTGGGTTACCTCATTCAGGATGATGTTTTCTAGTTCCATCCATTTGCTTACAAACCTCATGATGTCATTGCTTTTCTCTCCTGAGTAGTACTCCAATGTGTACCACATTTTCTTCATCTATTATTCAGTTGAAGGGCATCTAGGTTGTTTCCTAGATGCTGATAAGAACATAGCTGAGCAAATGCCCTTGGAAGGCTCTATACTTGGCTGTGCAGTATGCTTTGATCTATCAAGGGGGAGGTCTTTTTACCCACCCCTTGGCATTGTTATAAAAAGCCCCTTTGAAGAGACAAGAAAGGACCATTGGGTGATCCAGGTTTTCCCAAAGCTATTCTGTGTTTCTGTCTTTCTCCTCTTCAAAATCTTTCCATCTACTATTTTATTATCCCTTTCTCTTCCTCATGGGATCCCTTTAAATGGTGGGAACTGTCTTACCACAGGGCACTACAAAAAAACCCCACAGAATCAAATATCCTGGGATCATAGGGTCTCACAGAGACAGGCCTGACAGTCAAGGAGCCTGCATGGGTCTAGCCAAGGCCCTTTGCATATATATTGTAGTTGAGTAACTTTTTCTTCTTATGGGACTCCAAATAGTGGGAGCAGGGTCTGTCCCTGACTATATTGCCTGTTGCTGGGACACTCTTCCTCCTACTTGTTTGCCTAGTCTATCGTTAATAAAATGGGTGGTGCCATAGCTTACTGAAACTTGATGTATCATGTCTGTTTGATACCCCAGAGAGACCTGCCATTCTCTGAAGGGAAAGGAGGAGGAGGAGTGGATGGGGGAGAGGCAGTGGAGGAACTTGGAGTAGAGTTTGGAGGAGGAACAGTGTTTGGGATGTAATATAAGAGAAGAATAAAAGGGAAAATCTAATTTGGGCTGAGTTCTGAAGTGATTTACTGAGATGTTTTGTCTATTTACTATAGAGCAGTCTAAATTATGGACAACTAAAAACAAAATAATTGATAATATTTCAAAATAAATTTTCATTCACTGTTAATATTTATTGAAATCCCATCTTGGCAAACATATCTGGATATATAATCTCCCTGAATGGAAATTTCCTTATCTGCTTAAAATTTATGAAACAATACAATATTAAAATGTAGTTTACTAGTAGAAACATATACAGTAATTTTGTAATACATTAGTGGATAGTGGTAATGTATACACCACCTCAGTCTTGGTTCAGCTATAAACCATTCATATGGCTTTCCTCAGCAAAAGACATCTGAGAAGCGATATTATTTCAGGACCTCCTTACAGGACTCTGGACATGCCTCACACCACTGGTCAGTGAATTATGAAACCCTGATGGAAGCTTCTGGGAACCCCTCATAGTGACAACTATTTTTTTACCTCTTGGAACACAGAACCATTGTTAAAATTCTGACATACGCTGCCATCACCATCATCTTAAACTGTACTCTGGGGCATGGGTCAAAGTTACAGTTATCTCTTTGTGCTAATCCATGGGAACATGTCTACATTAGATCACTCTCTAGAATGTCTCTCTATGATCAGCATTCTCCGTCAAATATATTTCAATTGTCATTTTCTCATTTTGAGTCTTCTATAGGTGCTATTTTACTCCATGGTGACCCTAAATATTTTCACTGTGCAGAACACAAGTTTTCTGCTTAATGATGTTAAACTCTTTAGCAGTTATATGAGCTTTGTGCCCGCAGCCTTAACGCATCAGAGTTCAAGGAGTTCCGCATTTTTTTATTACTCTTTGTGAGTGTTGTTCTGTTTGGAAATATCTTCAGAGATTCACCCAGCATTTTGCACAACATGATTTGATAAAATGAAAATAATTCTTCACAAAAACAGATGATGTTAGCTTCATATTTCCCTGTTGCTGTGACATCTTTTTCTGCCCTGACATTCATGAGATACATTCAATGGTATTGTTAGTATTTTCTGATATTTAATTGAGGGGTTGGTATATCTGATTTCAATAATCATATTGTGTTCTTATAGTTTTTGCTTTAATGTTTGTTTTTCCAGCCTATGATATTCTGATGACATGTTTCTGACCTGTTGAAATTAATTTTGAAAGTAGACTTTGGGTTTTTTCATGACCATGACAAGGTTCAAACTGAGTGTCTTCTGTAGTCAAATCACAGCCTGTAGTATTTCCTTTTATAACATTTCCTTTGAGTCTTAGCTCCACATTCAGATGAAAGTACATGCCTCAAAGTAATTGAGAAACAGGAAAATAGAAAGGCTCCATGATAGGAAAAATAGAGAAGGGGTGAAGTACACCAGTTTTCTCAAGGGGGTAATTTCAAAGTGGGATGCGGTGACTCAGGGGAGGCAGGTAAATACAAAGGAGGAGGAAGGAGGGCCTAGTGACAGTTAGGATCTCTGACACTGTCAGAAGGAATCAAACTATTACATATTTATACTAAAATAACTATAATACATACAAGTCAATGTATAAATGTACATAAATAGTCATATGGATATTTCCCATGTGACTGAATTTTGCTCTGAGGAGTAAGAAACCACCTAACAAAAACTGTAACCCCTGACATGAGAAGCATTGCTGAGTTATTCTCCAAGAGATTTCCAAAATGCCAGAATTTAAGCCCCTGCTGCCTGAAAGAAGACATGCTTTGGAAATACTGGCCGGAGACCCCTAAGTTAAAACTGTTCTGAAAATATCCTCCCTTAAGTATTGCATCAGTGTAAGAGAAGTCATTCTGCACAGTTCAAAGGGATAAATGATGAGTCAAGAATTCTAATAGCAAGAGAAATAGTGTCCTTCAGGAACAGCACATGGCTTTGAAGAAAGAACTGAAAACAGGACACATTTAAAATGGAAGGATATATCTATATCTATATCTATATCTATATCTATCTATATCTATCTATCTATCTATCTATATCTATCTATATCTATCTATTTATGTACCTATATCTATATCTATATATCTATATATCTATATATCTATATATCTATATATCTATATATCTATATATATATATCGGGGCAGAAGTGTTCTCCAAGGATGTGTAGAGGGATAGAAAATAAAATGGAGAATCATTAGAATCTCAGCTCCTATTGAAATAACTTAAGTGAACTCATTACTTTGTAAGGTAAATTTTTTTTTTTTTTGTCCAGAGCTGAGGGCCGAATCCAGGGCCTTGTGCTAGCTAGGCAAGCACTCTACCACTGAGCTAAATCCCCAACCCCAGTTATTAAAAAATTAATGTTAAGTCAGATACAAACTAAATCAAGTTGTTTTTCTGTTTTGGAGTTTCTAAGACCTCTCTCATCTCAATGTCTATTTTGTTTAAATTTCTGCATTTCTATCCACAATGTAATGAAAACAAAGGTGTTTTGATTCCTCTAATACTGACATATGAACTGTAAATTAAGCATAGGCATGGTAGATTAAAGAAAGGGATCTTGAGTCCTAGTGCTAATATTAACCCCCAAGTATCAAGCACTAAAATACAAAATGAGAATAACAATATGTCAGTCATACAGAAAAATTGTATGGCTCATTTTTTATTATCCAGGATACTGTTTGCTATAAAAGTTTGTACTATCCCACTATCTACCTAATTAGTGTCTTCTGGTAATGCGACAATACTGAACCAAAAATGAGTGTTTAAAAACATGAAAAATATATCCTCTCACAAATCTGGAAAACATAAATTCAAACTGAAGGTTTCTCTGACCCTGGTTATTCTCTAACCTCTGAATATAAGGGACTCATTTTTCTGAGAGTCAGATTGTAAAGTCTCAACAGTGCTGTCTTCCATGTTCTCCATCTTGGCCATTGGTCTGTCCAACCACATTCTTTACAACAACAATGACCTTATCCATACTCATCACCTCATAACATAACCCATTTTCAATCTGGAGTCACAGTTATCAGGGCTTAGAGTGTTAACAGAGCCATCTGGGAGACACAAGTCTAAAGTCACTTATAACCTTTGTCAAGATAAAGAAACTGCTATGAGTGAGTACATACCATGTTTGTCCTTCTGAGTCTGGGTTAACTCACTCAGAATGATTTTTTCTAGATCCATCCATTTGCCTGCAAACCTCATGATGTCATTGTTTTTCTCTGCTGAGTAGTACTCCGGATACTAGATGTAAAACAAAGATGACTAGACTGGTACGCAACTCCAGGGAGGCTGCCTAGAAAACGGAATCCTTGGAAAGTCCCAGAGATTACCCAATGACAGAGAAATGGATGAGATCTACATGAAGAACCTGGACGACAGTGGGAGTAATGAAGGGCAAAGTTTGAGGAAAGAAAGCTTAGCGGAGCAGGAGTTCCCAGCTGGATCAAGAACAGAAAGGGAGAACGAGGAATAAGAGACCATGATAAATGAAGACCACATGAGAACAGGAATAGGGAGAGTGCTAGAGAGGTCCCCAGAAATCCACAATGATATATCCTCTGTAGACTGCTGGCAGTGTTCAAGGGAGGGCCTGATCTGACCTAGTCTGGTAACCAGATGACTAAACACCCTAGCAGTCATCTTGGAACTCTCATCCAATAACTGATGGAAGTGGATGCAGAGATCCTAGGCCAGGCCCCAGGTGGAGCTCCAGGTGTCCAACTGTCGAGAAGGAGAAGGGACTGCAAGAGCGCAAAAAGCACAGGGACAAATAGCCAATCGAATGGAAGCACATGAATTGTGAGCCAAGGGCTGGGGAGCCCCAAGCTGGATGGGGCCCTCTGGATAAGTGAGACAATTGAATAGTTTGATCTGTTTGGGAGGCACCCAGTCTGTGGGACCGGGACCTGTCCTTGGTCCATGAGCTGGCTGTTTGGAACCTTGGGCTTACACAGGGAGGGACACATGCTCGGCCTGGAGGGAGGGGATTGGACCTGACTGTACTGAATCCATCAGGTTTAGATGGGTCCCCAGGGGTGTCTTTGTCCTGGAGGACATGGGAATGGAGGGGAGGGGTTGGGAGGAAGGCTGGTGTGGGGGTGGGAGGGAAGAGGACAGGGGAACCCATGGCTGATGTATAAAATTAAAACAGATAAAAATAATAATAATAATAATAATAAAGACATAGAAAAAAAGGATAAAGTAACTGCAGGTCCCTGTGACAGTCAGTAGATGTCACTGTTTCTATCAGACCTTGCTCTTAATACACAACCGATGACTATTAGAAGTGCATGGCAGTGCTCAGGTCAGGAGCTAGCTTCTATGTTCAACTTTTGCCAGTTTTGGTAAGCTAGTAACTGTAACAAATGTGCAGCTATGGCTGTGGTGTTAGTTATATGTGTTCTTGTAAAACTGTTCAGACTTTAAGCTTACAATCTTAGCACTTTCTGCTTTTCAGATTAATAGCATTTGAAGTATTCTGAATGAACATATTATACATGATGGGTGGAGTATATGAGCTCTTATTTACTTACTTATGGAATCTGGAAATGGTTCTTTCAACACTTCATATTCAAAGAAAAGAAAAATTAGTGGCTGAATATTTTCTTTGGATGTAGGTAGGAATCAGTATTATATTAAATGAATGATTCAACATTGAAAAAACACACAATAGAAAAGTAGGTAAGAGGTCAAAAAGTAAACAGAATACCTAATCTCATCACTAATTGAGCCAATGATTTGGAATTCATGAATTCAGCCTATCAGTTTGCCATGACTGAGACAGAAAACATGTTGGAGTATGGGGAGACATGGAGGAAATATTGGTATACAGACACACAAGCTTTGTAGAAAAAGGCCTTTTAGACTCCTCCATGCCATTTGCAAGTTAGTTTGGCACAGGCAATAATCAGTTTTAAAAAGCAGGGTGTCTTATTGATTTTCATAGGGCTATGTCTAGTTGGGACATTTCTAGGATGTTCTCTGTCTCATCTCCCTTGCAAGGTCTTTGCATCATCCTGAGTCACTGTCTCCTGTAACTTTTGTGGTAGAGAGTTCTTGACAAGTCTATTCAAGAGAAGTCTTCCCTGGGGTCTTAATGTTCTATCATCTTAGATGAAGTCACTGGGCCTCTGGTTAAAGAGGATCCCAAATGTATTTCAAAGTTTGTTTTTAATCTTTAATAGAGAATCTCAGATGGGAAGTCTCAGGGAAGAGAAATCTCCAAAATTCTCCACAGAATGTAGAAGAGGCTTGTCAAAAATACATGTGATTAGAGTAATGACTTCAGTCACCAGGAATATTACAAACTCTTGTGACCACAAAAATATGAGCTCTATATGTAGCTGTCAAATACATTGGGATCTCTGTTACCCATGCTTACACTGTGGTAGATGCTTCTGCTTTTTGATGCTCTCTCAAATTTTTATTTTCTTGCTCCTGCAGACTCTTTTTCCTTTGTCCTCCTCGGATGATGTTTGGTGCATGTTAAAAGCACTAAGTCCTTTGCATAGTGATGGAAATGTGGTGATTGCTGCACTTGTTCCTGTTTTCCATTATTATCTCAGGAAAACAGATGATCTTAGAGGTGAAGATATGCGTGACCTCCAGTAAGTGCTTTTATAATATTTTTCCTCTTCAGAATTCAGACTTCATTGTCCTCAAGTAAGTTTGGATTCACATGAATTTAATGCTAATTTCCCATCCTGGCATTCCTTCTCTTGCATTTTGTTCAAGTGTGTCTTCCTGTTCCCTGTTTTCTTCTCTCAAAGAAAGAAGAGTTTGTTTTAATTCATGTTATTTTACACATGATACTCTGTATCTCTCTATGTCTCTTTGCCTTGCCTTTAGCTGATCAGGGGTGGGACATTTTCATTGTCTTCTCTGCAGATGGAATATTTTTTAAAAGTTGACACACTGCTTTGTGCAATTTTCAAAGTCTAGTTGTTCTCCTTGGAGAGGAAATGATGCCATTTATTACAGTGACTGTTACAGAGTCCTTATGTGATGATAGAGTGACAGGGACTGTCTGTGCTAGCTGCTGCTGTTTTGCAAGTCAGAATACAATAATTTGGAGATGGCATCTCTGCTGTGAAAATGTTTTCAATATGACTTACAATTTTCAACTATAATTTTGATTAGTAATCTTTTAGACTCTTGTCAATTTTACACCATTTGTTTCCTTTACATTCCAGTGTTTCTGATTATTAACAAGTAGTATGATATTTTCTGGAGGTCACATAGATGTGGAGGATGACCTCTAGTGTTGTTTCTTTTTTTTAAGGCTCTAGGGCATTGGCAGACAAATTGGTAGAATTGAGTGGACTGTACTGGGATAAACATCTATGTAGGATTCTTTGTGAGGTATGTGAGATTTATTTATTCCATGTAGATATTTCTGTAACTGTAGAAGCCATATATTAAGATCTAAAATAGAGGAAAATGGCTTGCATTCCATTTAGAACAAAGCCATGTAAAATGGAAATGCAGAAGCACTGTCCAGGTATAAGGTCAGCAGATAGACATGTGTGAAGAGACATTTTGGTCCTTGTGATGCAATTGTGTCTTTGCTGAAACCTGAATGTAGTGCTAAGTCATCAGCCCTGGGAATATACAGCAGGAAAAATGATCAGAGAGGAAAATTTGATAGATGTAAGTATGTTTTGACAGCTTATTCTGAAATAGACAGAGCAAATATGGTGAGAGAAATCCATTTACATGGGTGTGCTCATGTGCCCATCAGTGGAAAGTGGGATTCTTTTGTCTTTTCCCCTCTTACTTGATTCTCCTCACATTTTGATTGAATGCACACAGCTAAGTTCTTTCCTATAATTATAAAATGTACACAGAATGTACAATAAGGTTTTTTGTGGCTTAATCGCTAATTATATTTTATTTTGTGAAGTCCTAATTTAAAAGTTGATAAGGAAACTCTCTATATGTTTTTATTTAGCATTGTAAATACACACGCATATATTCCAAGTCAATCAGTATGTATTTATTACTATATATACATATATTACTAAGAAAAGTCTTTCTTTCCATATTAATGCATATTAATGCCTATGAGAATTACAGCTACTTTCCTGGTCAGGCACATTTTAAAGTAACTTTGTAAATGGACAATAATATCCCCCATAAGAGACTACAAACAGAGAATCTCTCTACTTGTCTGTGAGCATCATTTTTTCATATTTATATAGAGGAAAAGTTGACATTATATGTCAAAATGACATTTGAAGAATACAATTACAAGTTTGTATGTTGTTTTCAGAAACTGAAACAATGCATGCTTCCTCCCATCTCCATGAGCCCTCCTCGTTGCGTAGCTTTTATGGATCAGTAAACTGTAGCATCGTTCTTGTTTAGAGCTAATATCCACTTATAAGTGTGTATATGCTATTTTTGTCTTTCTGGGTCCAGGTTCCCTCACTCAGTATGATCTTTTCTAGTCCCATCCATTTGCCAGCATATTTCATGATGTTATAATTTTTAACAGCTGAGTAGTATTCCATTGTACTAAAGTACAAAAATGTCTTTATACATTCTTTGGTTGAAAGGCATCAAGGTTGTTGCCAGTTCAAGGCTACTGAGAATAAAGCTATTATGAATATAGTTGAACAAGTGTCCTTCTAGTATAGTGCAGCCTCCTTTTGATGTACTCACAAGAGTGGTAAAGCTGGGTGCTTGAGGTAGATCTATTCCCAATTTTCCAATAAACCACCATTTAGATTTCCAAAGTGGTTGCACAAGATTATACTCCCAGTATCTTTGGAGGAGTGTTCCCCTAGCTCCACATTCTCACCAGCATGAACTGTGCCTTGAGTTATAGATCTGAGCCATTCTGACATGTGTAAGATGGAAGACCAGTGTTGTGTTGATTTGCATTTTCCTGATGGCTGAGGATGTTGAACATTTCTTTAAGTGATTCTTGGTCATTTGAGATTCCTCTGTGAAGAATCACTGTTTAGGTCTGTACCCCATTTTTGAATTGGTTTATTTGGTTTTTTGATACTTAGTTTCTTGAGTTTTTTCATATATTTTGGATGTCAGCACTCTGTCAGATGTGGAGTCAGATGTGGAGTTGATGAAGGTAATTTCCCATTCTGTAGGCTGCCAATTTTTTCTTTTGACAGTGTCTTGTGCCTTACATAAAATTTTCAGTTTCATGAAGAATACATTCCAATTTGGATTTTGTAATGTTTCTAATTAGGTGCTCTCTTCCTAATAGATATATTTCATGTTAAAGAATATAAAACTTGCTTTGTGGCTATCCTAATAATTCTCACAGTATTATGTTCATTTCAAATACTTTTTATATTTATATTTGAAAATAAAAATATGAATTTCAAATTTCTCAAAAGTTTTCCATCCTTATTTTGGTCCTTCATTTTTGTCATGTATAGTCATTGTCTAATTATGGATATAACCACCTCAAGTTTTCTACTCCATTTCCCTTCACTAATAATATGAACTGCAGGTGATTTGGTTTTCCCTGAAATATCAATGGATTAATCATACATTAATTTTTCCAGTGTTTCATATTCTGCTTTTAATTGTGTTTCTAACAACTCTATCATCTTCAATTTTCAGTGGAAAAGATGTGAAACAGCAAACATTGAATAATCCATAGCAGGCATTTCTGTTCTTTGTCTCTTCCAGCAGATGTATCTTTGAATCTTGAAACATTATCACTCTACTCAAAATAATTGAAACAATCGATACTTTTTTTTTAGTTTTCCATTTATGTGATGATCACTGATGTTGAAATATTTTGAAAGTATCTGCTGGCTATATGTGTTTTTCTTTTGTACAGGATCTGTTCATGCCACTATCCATTTTTCGGATGGATGTTTTGCTTCCTTGGTTTATTACTAACTTCTTTCAGTTAATTAAAACTTTAGATATTAGATCAATACATAAAGAACAAATGGAAGATGTTTTATCCCATTATATGGTGTTCTGATAACATTTTTCTTTGCTCTACAGAGTATTTTTTTTTCATTTTGTTGTATTTTACCTTCATTTTTTGTGGCTCTATCTTTTGATACCCAAGACTAATTTGTAAAATATTGGCATGTGCCGCAGACCACCCAGAGGGAGACCACCACTGCGGGAGAACCAGGGAGAAGGCTCAAGGAGAAGTCAGGAATCGGCGAGGAGAATGACAGACAGACACATGTGTTGATGTGCTGCTGCAATTTTACTTCTGTATAGGCAATGCTTATATACTTTTACAATCAAGGAACTTGGCAGGGGGGTATACACAGTACTTCTTAGGAGGGAGCTGGTGGACAGCCCCTAGGTGGACCCCCGAAGGTGGAAGTTACCTAGAGCCGCTCCCATATACAGGAAGTTATGATAAAGTTGGGAACAGATGGGTAAATTATAAAGAACGGCTTGGAAAGCAAATGGGTATATGATAGTAAAATATAACCCAGACTGGCAAGAGTTTGGCTCCCCACAGATGTGGTCACTGGCGCGAGACAGATTTCACAAAATTCTGAGATCATGCCCTCAGACAATAGCCACGGTGAACTCGCGCTGCAGAAGTGATACACAAAAATAGATATGGATGTCTCTTGTTATTGTTTCTTGCTGACTCTGAGTAATTGTAAAAATAATGACCTGATGTAACCCCCTGCCAAG
>NW_023413391.1:0-12603 GCF_903995425.1 Onychomys torridus
AGGACCTACTGCCACATACTAAGCCTTGTGATAGAATAGGCTTCCTGGTCCTATATATTCCTTATGCTCTGAAATAAAGTTAAGCTACTCACTGAAATTTCCTGGGGGGGCTGTCTCTATTTATACTTCTGGGCTGCCAAAGCTTTCTGTTGCACCTTCTACCTCTTTGCCCTCTTAACCTGGTGGCCAACAAGCTGAAGGGGAAAGAGGACCCCCACATCTCTAGCACCTAGAAAAGACAAAACAAAAGACAAGAGAAAACAAACACTACAGGTATTAGTTCAGGCTGCCAAACTCACCCCAAAGTATTTGTTCCTATGTCATTTTTAACAAAGCATCACCAAATTAGTATTTTCTGATTTAGCTCAAATTGAAAACCCTCTGCAACTTTTCCCTCTTTTTCTCCCACTTAGAAGTGTGGTCTAGCCAGGCAGGGGTAGTGCATGCCCTTAATCCCAGCACTCTGGAGGCAGAGCAAGGTGGATCTCTGTAAATTCAAGGCCAGCCGGTCTACAGGGCGAGATCGAGGCCAGGCACTGAAATTTACACAGAGAACCCTTTAAAAAAAGAAAGAAAGAAAAGAGAAAAGAAAAAGAAAGAGAAAAAAAGAAGTGTGATCTCCCTCCTTTTCCACATCTTGGGCCCTCTAAAAACTTAGGTGGTAACTAGGAACCATAAGACTATGTGCTCATGGTGGGGGTTCTCACTGGATCTGGCATATGGGTTCTTTTGTTTCTACCTCCTAGTGGCCATTAGTATCACATCATCTATGAATGCTTAAAGCTTCCCTTGTGCTCTGGCAGATGAGTTGGTTTTGTCTTCCATCTGGTATTACTGGAGCAAGAAGTGACAAGAAAAATCAGTCATTAGAGACTGCAAAGAACTGAGTTCTTTTTCTAGTTTCCATGTCAGAAAACAATCCAATACCCCCATCATCTAGGAGGATACCTGTACTTCTGTGGATATATCCATCAACACACACATAATAAACAAACAAATAAATAATAAGTAAATAAAGCCTTGGATGTATAAAATATATATTAATGGACAATTATAAAAATTAATAATGTGTGAACACATGCAAGCAATTTGTGTGGCTGGTGCCCTCAGAAATAAGAAGAGGGCGTCAGATGCCCTGGAACTGGATTACACATGGTTATTAGCCACCATGTGGGTTCAAGGAATCAAACCCATGTCTCCTGAAAGAGCAGTAATAGTTTTTAAAGACTTGTTACTTCTGTGTGTAAGTGTTTTACCTGCATGTATCTCTGTGTGCCATGTGTATGCCTGGTGGTCACCAAGACCAGAGAGAGCATCAGATCTGTAAAACTGAATGGTTGTGAGATACACTGTACATGCTAAGAAATGAAACCAAATACACTGAAACTTTCTCTTCAGCCTCTCCTTTCACATCTGATATTAATATAATTTGGGGAACTTCAAACTCTCCACCAACACAGCTGCCTAAATATGAGCTGAACACAGTGGACACTGCTACATAGAAACACGCACAAAGGAAAGCTCAGGAGACCTCCACCCTACACAAAGAACAGCAGGGCAACTAAGGAATGCTGAGAGCAGATGGAATAGTCTTCCCTATAGTAGAGCTCACAGTTTGGTTTGCCAGTATCTTTGAAAAGATACAAGGGAAATTATATAGATAGAACAGGTTGTACTCATATAATTAAGAATATACACATACACATATAACAACAAGTAATGAAGAAATCAATAGAGAGCAAGAAGAGATACATGGGTGGGTTCAGAAGGAAGAAGTAGAGATGTAAAATAGTGTGATTATAATCTCAAAATAATGTATTAAAGTTATTTTGTTTGTTTGTTTGAGACAGGATTTCTCTGTGTAGCTTTGTGCCTTTCCTGGATCTTGCTCTGTAGATCAGGCTGGACTCAAACTTACAAAGATCTGCCTGCCTTTGCCTCCTGAGTGCTGGGATTAAAGGCGTGCACCACAGCCGCTGCCGCCGCCGCCACCACCACCACCACCACCTGGCCTACTTTTAAAGTTTTTTTTTTTAATATTATAATTAATTTAATTTTACATATTAGCCACGGATTTCCATCCTCCTTCCTCCCCCCCCTGACCCCCCCAAGTCCACCCCCCCATTCCCATCTCCTCCAGGGCAAGGACTCCCCTGGGGTTTCAGCTCTGCCTGATAGATTCAGTCCAGGCAGGTCCAGTTCCCTCCTCCCTTCACCCGGGTTGAGCAAAGTATGCCAGCATAGGCCCCAGGTTCCAAAAAGCCAGGTCATGCACTAAGGAAGGGTCCTGGTCCCACTTCCTGGGGGCCTCCCAAACAATTCAAGCTAATCAACTGTCTCACTTATCCAGAGGGCCTGATCCAGTTCTATAGGAGATCCTCAACTATTAGTTCATACCAATTTTTAGGACTGGAGAGATGGCCAATAGTTAAGAGCATCTGTTGTTCTTGCAGAGGACCCAGGTTTGATTACCAGCACCCACATGGTGGCCTCATAAACAACTGTTAACACCAGTTCCAGGAGATCGAATGACCTCTTCTGACATATATGAGCATATAATATACACATAAAATAAATAAATCTAAAACATATGGTACAAATAGGAAAACTTCCAGTTCTGAGTAGGCACAACACCACCCATCTGAGGAACTTCAGAGCAACACCAGGTAGAAGTCTGACCAACAACATCTCAGGAAATTCCCCATGCCCAGCCCCCCTACTGCTGGTGTTATCAACCTACTTCCTAGGGCACCAAGGACTAGGTGCTGTTTCATTGGCCACACCCACTATGGTGAGGGCTGGTGCATTAAAAAGAAGGGACCTAACACAAGATCCTAGGCTGGGGATCTGAAGCATATAGCAGGGAGAGACCCCCCCCTTCCTACATTCAAAAATGTCCCAGAGTCATCCTTCCTCACCGGCAATGCCACCTTTTCTTTGCTCCAGTTAAGTCTTCTCAAGACCAAAGCACCAGGAAGTAGCATATGGGTGAGTACAGGGGCCTAAGGGCTCTGTGGAGTCAGTATATAAGGCACTGTCTAGAGCCAGGCAGTGGTGGCACATACCTTTAATCCCAGCACTTGGGAGGCAGAGGCAGGAGAATCTCAGTGAGTTCAAGACCAGCCTGGTCTACAAAGTGAGTTCCAGGACAGATAAGAACGTTACACAGAGAAACCTTGTCTCAAAAAAATTAATAACAATAATAATTATTATTATATTAATTATAATAATAATAATGGCTCTGTCTGTAGACATGGAGACTTAGAGTCTGCTTGAGCCCAGAACTGGGATAAATCTGCAGCTGGAGCTATGATAGGGTCATCAGCTGCATCTGTGGGTTTTCACTGAGGCTGAAGCTTCTACAAAGATTGTTTCTGTTTCACTACAGCTGATACAACTTTGGGTTTAGTCAGCACTCCTCAACAATATACCTGAGATACCCCAACCCAACTGAGGCCTGATAAAGACTGGAGGAGGTTGGTCTCAAGGCTGAGAAGATACTTGACAGGTAATAGACTTCAGGGAGATAACTGTGACTCTATGCATCTAGGTACACAGGATCTCCACTGATAGGATCAGTGACATGGACATGACCTTTGAAAGAGTAGGGCCAAGCATGAGCTTCCTGACTGTTGAGGCTAGTCTCTCTCTCTCTCTCTCTCTCTCTCTCTCTCTCTCTCTCTCTCTCTCTCTCTAGTTCTCTCACTCTCTCTCTCCCCTCTCTATCTCTCCCAATAATCAACCATGAGATTTGAATGTGCCTAGGTAACCAGAGCTCTGGTCAAGGAATCTAGTTCACTCCCCAGAGAAACTACCCCTGTCAGTGGGCTTCTGACCTCCACATGCATGCTATGGCCCCTGAACACATAGATATTTTTGAAACAGGTCTCCCTGTGTAGTCCTGGCTAGACTAGTACTAGCTTTGTGGATTAGACCAGCTTCAAACTTACAAAGAGCGAAGGGATTAAGGTGTGCATCACCATATCTGGCTAATTTTTAAAATAATAATAATAATAATAATAATAATAATTATTATTATTATTATTATTATTATTTACAAAAAGGGAGCTGAGTAGTGCAATCCTCAATAACAATTCTGAAGCACTGGTCTGAGTTCACAATACCATCATCATAAATAAAAGGAATCTCTTTTTGTGGACACTTGGAATCAGGGCTGTTTTTCAGTATTTCCTATAGTTTAAACACAATGTCAGTCAGATAGCAAAACATGCAATAGGGAACTTTTTTACATTTTTACCACAATTTTCTTATTTTTTTTAAATTTTCCATCTGGTTCACAGTTTCCCCTCTTTCATCTTCTCCAGTCTAGAAAAGAATCGTCTGTCAATAATGAAAAGATATGTAAATATGTTTATATATTTATATTGTATATGATTTATATATTTTATAATTTTAATATATATTAAAAATCACAGAATTTACATATAAAAAATGAGAAATTTCTAATTTGGAGGGTGGTTTAAGACAGATTCTCTGTATAGCGCTGACTGTCTTAGAACCAGGCTGGCCTCAAACTCATAGAGATCCAGCTGACTCTACCTCCCAAGTGCTGGTATTAAAGGCATGGGACACCACAAACCAGCAAAAATTTCTAATACTAAACCTAAATTCTCAGTTAGCAGCTAAAAGCTCAGCCTCCCGTGGATGAAATAGAGAGTTTCAAATAGTTCACATAACATGGATAAAGATTCATATGTGGTATTAGAAATCAAAACCAAAGTGAGTGTGGTGGCAAGATACTGTGGAATGTTGCTTCAGAACTGCCCTTATGGAAAAAAATAACAATGAGAATAAAACTACAACCAGGACAAAATTACGTTGCCAGTGATGAAGGATAAAGCCCCAGTTGTGAGTGGAACAACACCCACAACTGAGAAACCCCAGACCATGACCTGATGGAACTCTAGGCAATGGTTTCTGCAGGAAGATTTCTCTACTACCAGCACATTGCTCTCTGAGGGTTCAAATTCTCCATTGCATGTCCTAGAAATCCACAGGACTGTGACTACTCCTAAAAGTGGCCAGTAGAGACATTCATCTAGACTGCCTGAATGAAAATTTAAAATGTCCCAGGCATCAAGTGAGAGTTAATGATTCAGAAAGTTCTGGAGTTCTTAAGACACGGAAACACACATCTGGCTGGCCACCTCCTCCTTGCTACCCACTGATTTTTTGGAAAGAACAAAATTCTTGGTCCTTGAGATTGGAGAGATGAGATTGGCCAGGTGGGATCAGGATTTAACAACAGGTCTAGAAGAGTAACCATGTCATAAAGGACTTTTGGCCAGAGCCCTCCGCAGATGGATCTGAGTCTTAAACATCCCCTGGGATTCATGCTCAGCTGAGGTGGGAACTGGAGCTTTAGCTGAGGCTGGATCTTCAGCTATTGATAGGTCAGTCTCAGCTTCAAATGCTGCAGGTTGAACTGGGACAGCAGCTATATTTATGGCTAAGCCACTCAACAGGTATTCCTGGGGACGATACACAGCATACACATAGGTCTGATCATCATGGTGAGAAAATTATAGAATGAATTTGAGTTTAGAAATGGAGCCCACTCAGGATGTGTCTAGACTTGGAATCTACATTGACAAAGGCAAGGATAGTTAATCAATTAAGGAAATGGGATGATGTAGAAAATATTTTCAGTTTCAATTTATCATAGACACTGCTCTGGAACATTCTGAGAATTCTCACTTTCATATTTACCACCATGGTTCTTGATCAAAATCTAGAAAGACAAAGGAAAAGTCAGAGGAAGAACTGGGTGCCCTACCTGGGTCACATGGTGAAAATGCTGGATAGATAGCTTGACTATCGCATACCCCCCATACACACAGAGTTCTGAGGCTCTTGATGCCAAAAAGGAAGTAGGAAGGGAAGATGAGTATGACTTGGCACGAAAGGACTAGGGAAGCTTCAGCTAAAACAGTGGTTCTAAACCTGTGTGTAGGGTTTAGGGATTTAGCTCAGTGGTAGAGCGCTGGGTTTGTTCCTCAGTTGGGGTGGGGGGAAGAGGGACCTGTGTGTTGGGTTCCTTTTTGGAGTTTATGACCCTTTCATTGTGATGACCTAAGACCATGGAAGCATTAAATATTGATATTTATGGTTCATTTCAGTAGTAAAATTAGTTATGAAGGAGCAACAAAAATAATTTTGTGGTTGGAGGTAACCACAACATGAGTTAAAGTGTAGCAGCATTATGACTATTGAAAACCACTGAGCTACAAGATCCATGCATTTACTAGATGCCTTGACATCTACATCTCTGAGACCTTGTATGGCAATAAATTGACTCCACGGTTGTACCCCAGTTGAAGCAGAAGGCAAGTGACAGCACCAGATACACATATATACACATTCTCCAACTGTCCCAAGCTGCCACCCCTATGTAGTAAAGTATCACAAAGGCTGTAAGATTCTGATATGTGTACTGGTGGCTAAGGGAAAAGCATCCATTCCAGCTTAAAGAGAGAGGGACATAATAGGGTCAGACCTGGATTTGGTACTCAACCATGACGATCTTATCTTCCAGTTCCATGCATTGCTCCAACCAGGGATACATGCACTGAATATCAAAATATTCTTGCAGCATAAATTTTGTTTCTTGGTGTACACACTATTTCATTGGAGTCGTTAGACAAACTTGCCAGTAGCAGTGTTTGTAGTGTGCATTAGAGGGCCCAGGGGATCACTTCTCGGCCTTTTGGCTAAGATCAAGTGTAGAGTGCCCAGGGAACCCTGCCAAACAAACATCCCAAGGACATTGGAAGACTTGGGTACACCTGGAGGTTACCCAATGTTTGGGAGCATGGGAAAATTATGCCACATGGTTGCACGTGAAAAGGGTATTTCACATCTGGGGGCACTTGTGTACTTGCAGACCTTTCATGGTCTGGATGCCATTGGAGACTTGGTTGCATTTGGTTTCCTGGGAGCACAAGGGTACTTTGAGACATTTGGAGACATAAGTTTCTTTCAGGCAATTAAAGCATTTGGATACTGGTTCCATGGGTACATATAAGGACATTTGGCAACAGACTTGCAAGGAATGATATTAAAGCCCTTAAGGAACTAAGGTCCTTGAGTGGTATGGATTTATTAAGGAAACTTCAGGCACTGGTGGACAAGGAAACATACTTGGATGGGAATCTACTGGTGTACCTTCCTATATTGGAAACACTTGGAGGAGGGAAATGGACCAGAATAGCTCTACACTCCCTAGGTCTTACCCATCAAGTTTTAACAGCATTTGCTGCTGATTTCCTATGCATCTGGTAGGACTCGGGTGTCTCATTCTTTCTCTTCACCTGTCACTCTATCTCCTGTATATCTGTTTTCTGAACAGTGGAATAAGTATACAAATAGTTCCTGTGTTGATACAAGACTGTCAGCCCAACAGAAGACTGGCTCACCCAGATTTTACAATTCCTAAGTACTCTCTCCAAATGCTGGTGACCTCTGTCTCTGACCAAGGAATTAAGGCATGCTGGTGAAGGCAGCAATATGGTATCTCACTCCTCCTCAAGTATCTACACAGGAGCTTTTTCTTTATTCCTTCCTTTCTTCTGTTTAATTGAGGCTAGGTCTCTCTACATAGTGCTGGCTGCCCTAGACTCACTATATAGACTAAGCTAGACTCAAACTCAGACAGATCCTCCTGCTTCTACATCATTTCTTCTAGGATTAAAAGTTTAGGCTACCCTGCTCTGCTTAATGAATCCTTTCAGGTAGCCTAGGTCCTGATCAGTCTTCCCCCATTCTAATTGTGTGGATGAATCCAGTATATGCACCTGGCACTGTATGGGTGCCCAGAAAGTCCAGTAGAGTATGTTAGATCCTAGCAGTGGAAGTATGGGACTACAGAACATGGATGCTGGGAACTGACCTGTATCCAGAATACATGTTCTTTACTTCTGAGCCATCTCAAGTTCACAGGATTTTAATTTTCTCAATGTTGTGGCACATTATAAACTAGTAAGAGAGATGTGTAGAATTTGATTAAAAGCACTTTATTGATTTGAAGATAAAGTATGAAAAACAATAGATTAATACAACTCACTAATTCAAGAAAGAAGCTCATAGGCCAGATGTAATAGCTCAAACCTGGAATCTCTTAACTCAGGAGGAAGAAAGAGGATAGTCAGGATATACAGACCAGCCTGAACTACATGAAGAAATGCTCTACCAAAATATATGCTCATTTTTTATACTGTATATACATAATACACAGTTAACTCCCAAAAGAAACAAAACCAACATAAACTACTGTCACTGAAAAATTTCTACTGTCTTGTCCAAATTCTCAGCCAGAAATGTAATCACAGATTTGTGAGGACAAATGCAGGCAGTTCACTGAACATTAAAGGATAGCCTGGGTTACATAGAGTTGGAATTTATCTCAGCAAAGACAACCAAACTGTTTGTGGTGGCAAATACCTGTGATCCCTATACTCTGGTTGTTAAAGGCAGGAATGTCAGGACCCTCAGGATCAAAAAATTTTTAAAAGAAATTGAAGAGTAAGATGTGCTCAAAGAGGTCAGGTTGGGACACTTAGTCTAGAGAGGCACTCACTTTACAAATATATTCAATAAAGAGCTGCCTCTAGATGGCAGTAGAGCCTTGATCACTCTCTGTGGATTGAATGGTGTTGACTGATGGAGTCTCCCTTACTCTTTGAGCAATGTTAGTGGCTGCCCCCAGCTTTCCTCTCTAAGATGTGCTGGAAACATGAGAATTAGCTGGGTCTAGATCTTGAGCTGGTGTGGATGTGCAGATGATACAAAATTGGTGGAATGGCAAGGGATTCTGCTAGGGCTTGATGAGCTTGTGCACAGTTAAGGCTTTCATGTAAGAGACACTCATTGGTATGCTTAATGGAGATGGATTTCTGCTGTGGGAAAATACTTGGGATAAGTCAAGGAGGAGAGCTGACATGGGATGGGCTCTCCCACAAGGTGAAAATGGATTCTATGCCTAGAGAAATAATAAAGGAGTTGATCTGAGGAGAGGACCTAACACCAGACTGTCTCTTGGACAAGGAATCCTCACAAGCAGAGGCCATTGAGAAAGATAGAGCCTTTAAGGCTAGCCTGTTTAGCATGGGAATCCTGGTGTCCCTTCTTCTGCAGCCTCTGCTCCCAAGATCTATTATTCTTTTTGTTGATCTCCTCACAGGTCCAGTCAACGTTAGAAAATATGGATTTCTGGTCTAGCAAATTGCTCAAGGGACTGAATTGAGGAAGAGAGCTCACAAGTGATTTTCTCTGACATAAGGAGATGGATTCTGTTTTTGTTTTTTGAGTTTTTTTGTTTGTTTGTTTGTTGTTGTTTTTGTTTTTGTTTTTGTTTTTGTTTTTTGAGACAGGGTTTCTCTGTGTAGCTTTGCGCCTTTCCTGGAACTTACTTGGTAGCCCAGGCTGGCCTAGAACTCACAGAGACCCATCTGGCTCTGCCTCCCTTTGATTGCTGGGATTAAAGGCGTGTGCCACCACCACCCAGCTGTTGCTTTTATTATTATTTTTATTTATTTATTTTGTTGGATTCTGATTTTAGGGCATTATTTGAAGGGCTGAGTAGAAGAGAAGGGCTGGCACCCTATGGTCTCTCATGCATAGAATCTGAGCTAAATTATCCAATAAGTGGGACACACACTTTGGGAAGGCCAGACTACCATGTGATTGGTGCACTCTCCTTGCAGGTAGTTCTCTCCTGTCTGTCTTTCCCTCTGTTGCCTCGCTGGGCTCTTCCTGAAGCAGACTCATTCAAGGACCTGATCAAGGATAGAGAGTTAGATTGCTGGCATGGGAAATTGCTTCTGGCCACTGGGATTTTACACTGGTTGAGGTGACAACAGTGGCACAACCTTTGGGGCAGGGCTAGGCTTCCCAGGAAGTTCTTGAGCCTTATGCCAGTTACCCTTAGTTTGTCTCTTTGAACGGGATTTGGAGAGAAAAGGAAAGAGAAGATCAGGAGAGGCCAGGTGCTCTATTTAGGTCCCACGTCTGAAGATTTTAGATCAAAAGCCTGGACATTCATCTATACCCAGCACCTGTCATAGATATCAAAGGTTCTTAGACCCAAGAAGGAGGAAGACAGGACCTGAGACACACAGACTAGTTGACCTTCTACAAAAGCTGAGAGTTTAGAGGGGAGCCCTGATGTCTATGCCACTAAGACACTCTGGGGCACCATTGACCCTCTGCATTGCACCAGAACTATGCACTAAGGGGCTAAAGGACATTTAAATACAACCACAGATACATCACCCTTACCCTTCTACAACCTGTTACTGGAAAAGTAGCCTCAATAATGGAGGGGCAATAGAAGTACAGGAGTCAGGGAAGTGTGTGGTTGGCTGCTGGGGAAGACACTATCTGACTAAAAGACAGGGAGGCTTGAGAGGGGTCATAACTTGATATGGTGCTCCTTCAAGCCAAACCTTTGAGCCAGTGCCATGCATTGCTCCCAGCTTGGGTACATGTACTCATCAAAATGTTCTTGCAGGGTGTTCTTTTGTTCCTGGGTGAACACTCTGCATTACTTCTGCTCACTCCTTGGATCATTGGATGAATCTTGTGAACTTGGAAGGACTTTAGAAGCCAGCAGACCTTGTATACATAGTGTAACTGAGGCACTTGTGGAATTTTGCAAGTCTGAGTTCACTGGAAGATTAGGAATTTGCTACTTGGAAGTACAATGGGACCTCCAATCATTTTTATACCAGGTGGTAATGGAAAGCCCTGGGGAACGTGACATCCTGTGATTCAAAATGGGAATTTGGTCACATTGTGAGAATTTCCTACAATGGAGAACATGGGATTTAAAATCAGAAATTACTCAGAGATGCTCCAGAGACCTGAGCTCCTATACTCAAGCCTCCACATCAAACTGCTACAGGGCTTGTTAAACACCAGGCTCAGGCTTGTGCCTTGGCTGGAGAAACAGTGTGCAAAAGCATAGTACCTCGAAAAGCATGGTGTCTCATCAGCACTCTTTGCCTGGCCACCACAATCTCTGTGCTAGTCTGGTTCTCAGTGTTCACATCTATGGAGGAAACTTACAAACAGCTAAATTTTCACAGGGCCCTCTACCCATCAAGTTGGGAATGTGGTGAACTTCAAACTTCAAATACACATACCAGCTCCATACTGTTACCAAGGCAACTCTTCTAGCTCCCTCTCTGCCCCATCAAGGTATGTCCCCAACCTAACTACCTGTCATATATACACTTCCTTGAGGCTTCAACTCACCAGGAAATCAGTAGGTTGGTGCAATTGGCTCAGATTTCTCTGTGTTTGACCACTATCCCAGGACCAGGGCTTAAATATCTTTCTCCAGGTGGAAATTCAAAAAGTTCCACCTAGTCTTGGCTTCTCCCACCCTGTAGGCCCTCTAATCCATTACCCACACCCACCCTCGTATGCCCCTCAGAGTGAGCTCCACCCTAGGGAGTCCTAATCTTACTGATTCAATCATAGCTGCTTTGTTTCCTTTTCTTGTTTTAAGTCAAGGTCTTTCCATGTGCCCAGGCTGTTCTGTAGTTCACCATGTTGACCAGGATGGCTTCAAACTAGCAGACATTGCCTTGCCTCATTCTCCTGAGTGCCAACATTAAAGATGTGGGTAACAATGACCCTTTGAAGTTTAATCATTATTTTCCAAATGGTTAAAGAGTGACAGGATTGTGTGGAAAATGGTAACTAAGAGAATCATTGGCCCTGCCCTCTTGGTTCACAAGTCCAGAAGGAATTTGGGCTCCACACATTGCCCACTTTTGCGTCCTTTAAAATCAACTGGCAGATCTTGGAAAAGTTATGTAAGTTAGGACCATTTGTTGCTTCTACACACCAGGTTGTGACATGTTTGTATTGGAGATAGAGAAAGAAAGATCAGGAGTTGAAGGTCAGCCTAGTCTAAGTACATAATAACTCCAAATCCTGCCTGGGCTACAGGAGACTCTCTCTCAAAAGGAAAAAGGCCATCAAGCAACAACAGACAAAATGCCTCCATGAGTCTCTAGGTGTTCAAATAAGAAAAATAATCATACACTCTTAATGTTATCAGAGGTTATAAAGGAGCCAGCTCTGCAGGCATAGACCTGCAAACCCAGATACTTGGGAAGCCGCACTAGGAGAACTGAATATTCAAGGACACCGTGAACCTCAGAGTAACTTTGACGGTAGCCAGGGATAGGAAGCTAGAAGTTTTCATTTGAAAAATAGGGAATGAACACTAGAAATTTATCTGAATGAGACAGATGCTTTTTTTCATTTTTCCTATGTATATGACCCTGATTAAATTTCAATTCTTTGAAGAAAAGGAAAGGCAGGAGGAGAGAAAACAGAATTGATTATATTTTGTGACGAAGCCATGATAAGAGGCAAATGAGATGGAATTTGTGAGGTGGCTTGAGATGGACCTTCCAGCCTCATCCTTGCTTCTATGCCAGCGGCCTAAGACTCAGTAGTACACCGGTCTAAGAAGATTTCTTTTTTCTCTATTTACTTTTTAAATTACAGTTTCTAAGTGTGATGGTTGTGGGTCACTTATGGAGGTCAGGGACAAGTTTCTTGAATTTC
>NW_023413392.1:0-25354 GCF_903995425.1 Onychomys torridus
TTATAGCTGTGTTCAGCCTTTGTAAAAAATCAGTGAAGGGTTCGTGTGGACCCTGAAATATTTTGTGTTTACCTCAGTTGCTTTTCAAGTTTCTGGAATTTTTTCCCAAGCATTAAGATCTACTCTACAGCATAAGGATATTGTATGCTCATCATAAATGGCTTGTACATTCCCATCAGCCAAACATCCCTCACCAAGTATTTGATCTTGGGAGATCTCAAAACCTCTGAGTTTACCTTGTTGTTCTACATTTCTTGCCTCTTCTCTCAACCAGCTTTTCCATTGTAAATACTGGCTATATTCTAGAACAGCTGAAATTAACTGATGCCAGTGAGGTAAACCACGAATTTAACATCTGTTATACATATGTGGAGTGTATCTCATATGTAACTACTGCTTCCTTTATATTTTTAAAATCCCTTGTTGAAATTGGTTGTAATGAATATGTCACATATGGCTCAGGGTGTGTGTCATCTTCTGGCTTCTCATGGATGATAACAGGATAACCCATTGCATGACAACCATTTGGAGATGTTACAACCTGTATGGTCTCGCCCTTCTGCTTATGACGTCCCTTGTCATGTTTATTGAGAGTTTCCTCCAGGGCTTGTAAATGAGCACCTACGGTCTGTTCCAGGGAGTAAACCTCCTCTCTTGTAAGGGATTCCAGATTTTTCATGGAATCATGGAAGTTTTTATGTTTTTCTGAAACATATGATTCCATGGACCTTATCTTATCAAGTAATAATAATTTTTCTTCCTTATATAGTGTCTGAGTAGCTACAACTTCACTCTGGAGAGTTAGTGTTCTATCCATTAGTTACTCATATTTATTATCAATAAAAGCAATTTTGGGTACAAGCTTGTTTTGTAAATTCTGGTTAGCAGTTTCCAGAGAGAGAATATATTTATGTAAATCCTGGTCAGCAGATTTCAGAGAAAGAATCTTTTTCTGTAAGCCTTCATTGCTATCTTTTAAAGCCTGTAAATCCTGATTAGCAGATTCCAGAAAGCAAATCTTTTTCTGTAAGCCTTCATTGCTAACTTTTAAAACCTGTAAATCCTGGTTAACAGATTCCAGAGAGAGAAACTTTTTCTGTAAGTCCTGGTCAGCAGATTCCAGAGAAAGAATCTTTTTCTGTAAGCCTTCGTTGCTATCTTTTAAAGCCTGTAAATCTTGGTTGGCAGATTCCAGAAAGAGAATCTTTTTCTGTAAGCCTTCATTGCTATCTTGTAAAGTCTGTAAATCCTGGTTGGCAGATTCCAGAAAGAGAATCTTTTTCTGTAAGCCTTCACTGCTTTCTTTTAAAGCCTGTATCAGTCCCAATAATGACTCATCTTTGTTCTTATTATTAAACCAGTGTTTGAACACTGTGTGAATTATTACAATGAATGTCAAAATGGTACAGGCCAGATACGTCTTAGGGAGGTCGTATATTTCCAGGAAAATGTCATTCATCATACACAGGCAAAAAGGTTTTTAAATTCTTGTGAGGTAATGTTGTCAGCCATATTACAAGAATTACTCAAAATTTGTTAGTCAGTTTTAAGGTGTAAAATTATCAAGTACTTTTACTTGAAATAAGCTTACCTTTCCATAGTTTTTTTTGAGGGGGTGCAGTAGCACTTTTCAGCCAGCAGGAGGCGTTGATATAGCTCCAAAACAGGGCCTGCTGGCGACCTTGGCTGGAGGCAGCTGAAGGCAGGAGCCAAGATGGCGGGGAGCCAGCACTCAGGGAGGAGTGGAAACGCCTCACTCACAGCGGTTTTCGCTGGTCTAGGGGCTAAGCTAGGGAACTGAGACTGGACTAGCTGTTCCATTTTTCTGGAATGGAACCATGTAGGCGTCACCTGGTTAAATGGAACTTTGCAGGTGGGTTTAGGTACCCACAAGCAAGGAGCGGGGAGGGGGGCAAGGAGGAGGCTGAGGGAAGGAGCCGCCTAGTCCTTTGGAATTTGCCCCACGTGAGTGCCAAATATTGGTGAAATTATTAAGGCCACTCCACATAGTTAAAAGGGAGTTTTATTTTGAGGGGTAACTTACAAATGAAAGGATATGTTGTAGGGTCTGGCAAAGGTATGGCGCAGGCTGGCAGTGTTCTCTGGAGAACTCTGCTCAGTCTACCTCCTGCCTCCAGCTTCCCAGAATGAAGAGAGAGACTTCCTCCCAATCCTGGGTCTTCCTCTACCTCCTCCACCCCACCTTGTGGGCGTGAACATTACCGAAGCCTCAATGGGGATTGGAACTTCCAGGCCAATCCTGGGATGGTTATCCACTACAGGGGAGACAAGCCGATGTCATCCCTGACATTGGAGGGTAGCCAGGCCAATTTCATCAGGGCAGTGGAAGAGGAGACAGGCTGATTTCACTACTGACACTGGAAGGAGAGCCAGGCCAATTTCATCCCTGACACTGGAGGGGGAGCCAGGCCGATTTCATCAGGGCACTAGAGGGGGTGCCAGGCTGATTTCATCTTGAACCCTGGAAGGGGAGCCTGTCCGATTTCATCCTGGACACTGGAGGAGGACCCAGTCTGAAATCTTCTGGGACACTGGAAGGGGGACCCGGCTGATTTCATACCAGACAGTGGAGGGAGAACCAGGATGATTTCATCCAGGACAAGTGAGGGAGAGCCAGGCCTATTTTATCATGGACACTGGCAGGGGAGCTAGGCTGATTTCATCTAGACTCTGGAGGAGGAGAAAGGCTGATTCTATACCCACACTACTGGGAGACCAAGGCCAATTTCATCAGGGCACTGTAGGGATACCCAGGCAGATTTCATCCCTGACACTGGAGGGGGAGCCAGGACGATTTCATCTGGACACTGGAGGTGGAACCAGGCCAATTAAATCAGGGCACTGGAGGGGAACCCAGTCCGATTACATCAGAGCACTCGAGGGGTACCCAGTCCGATTACATCAGAGCACTGGAGGGGAAGACAGGCCGATTTCACCACTGACAATGGAGGGAAAGCCAGGCCAATTTAAACCCAGACACTGGAGGGAGAGCCAGTATGATTTCATCCCTGACACTGCAGGGAGGGCCAGGCCTATTTCATCAGGGCACTGGAGGGCAAGCCAGGCTGATTTCATGCTGGACACTGTAGGGGAGCCAGTCTGATTTCTTCTGGACACTGGAAGGGGAGTCAGGCTGATTTTACATCAGCACTGCAGGGGGACCCAAGCCGATTTCATAAGGGCACTGTAGGGGTACACATGCTGATTTCATCCCTGACACTGGTGGGGGAGC
The DNA here is from genome assembly GCF_903995425.1 of Onychomys torridus. NCBI lineage: Eukaryota > Metazoa > Chordata > Mammalia > Rodentia > Cricetidae > Onychomys > Onychomys torridus. The sequence continues at coordinate 3,254 of NW_023413392.1, forward strand.
CAGGCTGATTTCAACCAGACACTTGAGGGGAGCCAGGTCGATTTCTTCAGGGCATTGCAGAGGGGCAGGCCGATTTCATCTGTTAACTGTAGGGGGACCAAGGCCGATTTCATCCTGGGCACTGGACAGATAGCCAGCCTCATTTCATCAGGGCACTGGAGGGGGACCCAGGCATATTTCACCAGGGAACTGGAGGGAGAGCCAGAATGATTTCATCAGGACACTGATGGGGAGACAGGTCAATTCCATCAGGGCACTGGAGGGGGAGCCAGGTCGATTTAATCAGGGCACTGAAGGGGGAACCAAGCCGATTTCATCCCTTACACTGGAGGGGGAGACAGGCCAATTTCATCAGGGAACTGGAGGGGGAACCAAGCCAATTTCATGTCTGACACTGGAGGTGGAACCAGTGACCAGGATGAAATCACCCTGGCTCCCCCACCAGTATCTGGGATGAAATCGGCCTGACTCCCCCTTCAGTGTAAATGATGAAATCAGTCTGGGTGTCACTCCAGTGCCCTGAAGAAATCGGCCTGGCTCCCACTCCAGTGTCCAGGATGAAATCAGACTGGCTCTCCCTCCATTGTCCAGGATGTTATCGGCATGGCACCCTTTCCAGTGTCAGGAATGAAATTGGCCTGGCTCCCCCTCCAGTGCCCTGATGTAATCAGACAGGTGCCCCCTCCAGTGCCCTGATGAAATCGGACAGGCTTCCCATCCAGTGACCTGATAAAATCAGCCTTGCTCCCCTTCCAGTGTCCTGATGAAATTGGCCTGACCCCCCATCAAGTGTCAGGGATGTAATTGGACTGTACATCCCTGCAGAGCCCTAATGAAATCAACCTGGATTCCATCTAGTGCCCTGATTAAATTGGACTGTTTCCCATCCATTGTCCAGGATAATATCACCATTGCACCCCTCCAGTGTCAGGGATGAAATCGGGCAGGCTCCTTCTCCATTGTCCTTATGAAATCTGCCATGCTCCCCCTCCAGTGTCCAGGATGAAATCAGACTGTGCCTCCTCCTGTACCCTGATGAATTAGGACATGTTTCACCTCCAGTGCCCTGATGAAATCAGCCTGGCTCCCCCTCCAGTGTCTGGAATGAATTCAGACTCTGTACTTCTTTAGTGCCATGAAGAAATCAGACTTGGTCCTCCTCCAGTGTCCAGGATGAAATCAGGCTGGCTCCCCAACAAATGAACTGATGAAAACGGCCTGGGTTCCCCTCCACTGTCAGGGATGAAATCAGCCTGTCTCCCTATCCCGTGTCAGGGAGAAAATTGGTCTGGCTCCTCCTCCAGTGTGCTGATGAAATCGGCCTGGCTCCCCCTCCAATTTCAAGTATGAAAGCAGCCTGGCTCCCCTTCCAATTTCAAGTATGAAAGCGGCCTGGCTCCCCCTCCAATTTCAAGTATGAAAGCGGCCTGGCTCCCCCTCTAGTTCCCTGATGAAATTGGCCTGGCTCAACCTCCAGTGTTGGGAATGAAATTGGCATGGCTCCCCTTCCAGTGCCCTGATGATATCGACCTGGTGCCCCCTCCAGGATCCAGGATGAAATGGGCCTGGCTCCCCCCTCAGTGTCTGGGATGAAATGGGCCTGGCTCCCACTCCAGAGTCAGGGATGAAATAGGCCAATGTCCTCTTCCTGTGTCAGGGATGAAATCAGCCTGGCTCCTCCTCCAGTGCCCTGATGAAATTGACATGGCTCCCACTACAGGGCACTGAAATAATCAGCTTGGATCCCCTTTCAGTGAATGGGATGAATTCATCATTGCTCCCCCTCTAGTGCCTTGATGAAATTGTCCTGGCTCCACCTCGAGTGTCAGGGATTTAATCAGCCTGACTCCCCTCCAGTGCCCTGATGAAATCTGTCTAGCTTCCCCTTGAGTGCTCTAAGGAATTTGGCCAGGCTCCCCCACCAGTGCCCTGATGAAATCAGCCTGGCTCACCATCCAGTGTCTGTACTGAATTCAGACTCTGTATTTCTTTAGTGCCATGAAGAAATCGGACTTGTTCCTCCTCCAGTGTCCAGGATGAAATCAGCCTGGCTCCCCAACAAATGCACTGATTAAAATGGCCTGGGTTCCCCTCCACTGTCAGGGATGAAATCAGCCTATCTCCCCCATCCTGTGTCAGGGAGGAAATTGGTCTGGCTCCTCCTCCAGTGCCCTGATGAATTCGGCCTGGCTCCCCCTCCAATTTCAAGTATGAAAGCGGCCTGGCTCCCCCTCTAGTTCCCTGATGAAATAGGCCTGGCTCAACCTCCAGTGTTAGGAATGAAATTGGCATTGGTCCCCTTCCAGCACCCTGATGAAATCAGCCAGGCTCCCCCTCCAGTACCCTGATGAAATTGGTCTGGCTCCCCCTCTGGTGCCCTGATGAAATCAGACTGGCTCCACCTCCAGTGTTAGGGATGAATTCGGGCTGACTCCCTCTCCAGTGTGCAGGATAAAATCTGCCTGGCTCCCCCTTCAGTGTCCTGAAAAATGGGCCTGGCACCACCTCTAGTGCCCTGATGGAATTGGCCAGTGTCCCCCGCCAGTGTCAGGGATGAAATCTGCTTGGTTCCCTCTCCAGTGCCCTGATGAACTCTGCCTGGCTCCCCTTCCAGTGTCCTAATGGAAACGGTCAGTTTCCCCCTCAGTACCCTGATGAAATTGGCTTGTTTCTAACTCCAGTGCCCTGATGAAATCAGCCAGGGTCCCTCTCCAGTGCCCTGATGAAATCAGCTTGGCTCCTCCACCAGTGTACATGATGAAATCGGCCTGGGTCTACCTCCAGCGCCCTGATGAAAATGGCCTGTGTTCCCCACCAGTGTCAAGGAAGAAATCAGCCTGGGTCCCCCTCCAGTACACTGAGGAAATCTGACTATGTCCACCTCCAGTGTTCAGGATCAAATCGGCCTGGCTTCCCCTCCAGTACCCTGATAAAATTGGCCTGGCACATTTCTAGTGCCCTTATGAAATGAGCCAGGCTCCCCCTCCAGTGCCCTGATGAAATTGGCCTGGCTCCCCTCCAGTGTCAGGGATGAAATCGGCCTAGATCTCTTTCCAGTGCCCTGTTGAAATCGGCCTTTCTCCCCATCCAGTGCCATTGTGAAATCGTCCTGGCTCCCCCTCCAGTGCCTTGATGAAATCAGCCTGGCTCATCCTCTGTGTCCAGGATGAAATCACCATGGCTCCCCCTCCAGTATCTGGGATGAAATCGGCCTGGCTCCCCTTTCAGTGTCCAGGATGAAATCAGTCTGGGTGACCCTCCACTGCCCTGATGAAATTGGCCTGATTTCCCCTCCAGGGTCCAGGATGAAACCTGCCTGGCTCCCCCTCCACTGTTAGGGATGAAATCGGCATGGCTCCCCCTCAGTGCCCTAATTAAATCAGCCTGGCTCCCCTCACTGCCCTGATGAAATTGGCCTGGTTCCCCCTCCATGGTCCAGGATGAAATGGGCATGTCTCCCTCCAGTGTCTGGGTTGAAATCAGACTGTTTCCCACTCCAGAGTCAGGGATGAAATCAGCCTGGCTCCTCCTCCATTGCCCTGATAAAATTGTCCTGGCTCACCCTACAGGGCCTTGAAATAATCAGCTTGGATCCCCTTCCAGTGTCTGGGATCAAATCATCATGGATCCCTCTCCAGTGCCCTGATGAAATTGTCATGGCTCCACCTCCAGTGTCAGGGATGAAATCGGCCCAGATACCCCTACAGTGCCCTGATGAAATATGCCTGGGTCCACTTCCACTGCCCAGATGAAATGAGCCTAGTTACCAGTCCAGTGTCTAGGATGAAATCGGCCTGGGTCCCCCTCCTGTGCCCTGATGTAATCAGCCTACCCCCCTTCCAGTGCCCTGATGAAATCAACCTGGCTCTAACTCCAGGGTCCTGAAATAATCACTTGGATTCCCTTCCAGTGTCTGGGATGATTTCATCATGGCTCCCCCTCCAGTGCCCTAATGAAATCTGCCTGTCTCCCCCTCCAGAGCCAAGATTAAATCTGCATGGCTCCCTTTCCAGTTTCCAGATGAAATTGGCCTGATTCCCCCTCCAAGTCTGGGATGAAATTGGCCTGGTTCCCCCTCCAAGTCAGGGATGAAATCAGCCTGACTCCCCCTCCAAGTCAGGGATGAAATCGGCCTGAGTTCCCCTACAGTGCCCTGATGAAAAAGGCCTGGGTTTCCCTGCAGTGCAAGTATAAAATCAGCCTGGCTGCCACTCCTGTGTCAGCGATGAAATCAACGTGGCTCACCCTCCAGTGTCCAGCATGAAATCACCCTGGCTCCCCCTCCAGTATCTGGGATGAAATCGGCCTCTCTCCCCTTTCAGTATCCAGGATGAAATCAGTCTGGGTGCCCCTCCAGTGCCCTGATGAAATCTTCCTTTTGTCCCCCTCCAGTGTCTGGGATGAAATCAGACTGGCTCCCCCTTCGGTGTTTGGAATGAAATCAGCCTGGCTCCCTCTCCTGTGTCAAGATTCAAATCAGCCTTGCTCCCCCTTCCATGCCCTGATGAAATCGGCCTGGTACCCCCTCTAGAGCCCTGATGGAATTGGCCAGTCTCCCTCTCCTGTGTCCAGGATGAAATCGGCTTGGTTCCCCCTCCATCTCCCTGATGACATCGACCTGTCTCCACCTCCAGTGTAAGTTATGAAATTGGATTGGTTCCCCCTCCAGTGTCCTGATGAAATTGGCCTAGCTCCAACACCAATATAAGGGATGAAATCGGCTTGATTCCCCCTCCAGTGCCCTGCTGAAATCGACCTGGATACCCCTCCAGTGCCCTGATGGAATTAGTGAGGGTCACTCTCCAGTGCCCTGATAAAATCAGCCTGGCTCCCCTACCAGGGTATAGTATGAAATCGGTCTGGGTCTACCTCCAGTGACCTGATGAAAGGGGCCTGTGTCTCCCTCCAGTGTCAGGGATGAAATCAGCCTGGGTTCCCCTCAGGTGCCCTGATGAAACCGTCCAAGCTCCCCCTCCAGTTATCTGATGAAATAGGCCTGGCTCCCCCTCCAGTGTTAGGGATGAAATTGGTCTGGCTCCTCCTCCAGTGCCCTGATGAATTTGGCCTGGCTCCCCCTCCAATGCCCTGATGAAATCAGCCTGGCTCATCCTCTGTGTCCAGGATGAAATCACCATGGCTCCCCCTCCAGTATCTGGGATGAATTCGGCCTGGCTCCCCTTTCAGTGTGCAGGATGAAATCAGTCTGGGTGACCCTCCACTGCCCTGATGAAATTGGCCTGATTTCCCCTCCAGTGCCCTGATGAAATCGGCCTGGCGCCCACTCCAGTGTTGGATGTAAAATCAACCTGGCTCCCCCTCCAGTGTCAGGGATGAAATCGGCCTGGCTCACCCTGCATTTTCAGGGATGAAATCGGCCTGGCTAACCCTGCATTGTCAGGGATGAAATGAGCATGGGTCCCCTAAATATTCCTAGAAGTGGTTAGGTAAGGAGTTAGAGGTATATAAAATTAGTAAGGCTGTAAGGAAGGAGGGTCAGAGCTAAATTGTGTAAAGCTGTTATTTAATGTCTTCTTGACCCAGGTGGTGTCTCCTTGTGGAATTACATTAAATCGGGAGTCTTGCATGTGTACTGTTGTTACTGCTAGTCATTGAAAGCGGCCAAGGAAGATATCTGATTCCAGAGGTAGCTTTTCCTGAGGCTGTTTTCCAAATACCTTGAATGTATATGTCCAGAGAGTGACCAGTCCACACTGTTAGCCCTTCTTAGGGAAAAATCAATTGGGAAAACTATGAAAGCACACATGATTTTCATGACAGAACACAGCTGATATATAACAAGTAACACCAAAAACTCCTTGGAATTTGGCTTCCTCTGGAGGAAATACTTGATCGCTCCAGGTAGTGACTTTACCATAAACAGCTGAGTTCTTATGATATATTCCTGTGGCTTGCAGCACCAAATACACACATTTATCCTAAGAAATCAGAAAGATTAAAAATTTCCCATCTGATAAATGTCTAATATCAAAAATATACATAAGGAAAACAAGAAATCAGACAAACAAAAACACTCATAAATGTCTAATATCAAAAATGTACTTATTGAACACAAGAAATTAAATAAAAGAAAAATTCTCACCTAATAATGGTCTAATATCCATATTAAACACAAGATAACAGAGAAGTAAAACAAAAATTCTGATGAGATAAAAGTATAATATTAAAAATATACATATTGAACACAAACAATTAAATATAATAAATTCTCCTCTGATAAAGTTCTACTATCTAAAATTACATATTGAACCCAAGAAATCAGATAAATAAAACAAAAAATGTCATCAGATAAAGGTCTAATATACAAAATATATACATATTGAACGCAAGAAATCAGATAAATAAAAATTCTCATTTGATAAAGGTAAATATCAACAATGTACTTACTGAACACAAGAAATTCAATAAAACAATAATTTATCTTGTCTAATAAGTTTAACATCTGAACTACACATATTGAATATAATTATGTAAATAAAAAATTCCTATGTGAAAAAGGTCCTATATCCAAAATATACATATTGAACATAATTAGATAAATAAAACAAAATATATTATCTGATAAATGTCTAATGTCATAAATGTAATTAATGAACAAAAGAAATTAGAAAAACAAAAAATTTCTCTGATAAATGTCTAATATAAAAAATATACATTGAACACAAGAATTCAAATAAACAAAACAAAAATTCTCATTGGATAAAGTCCAAATTACACATATTAAACACAAAACCTCATAAAGAGAAAACACAAGAAATCATAAAACAAAAACAATTTTCTCATCTCATAAATGGCAAATATTAAAAATATACATATTGAACACAAGAAATTAAATAAAACAAAAAATCTCATCAGGTAAAGTTCCAATATTAGAACTGTACATATTGAACAAAAGAAATTGAATAAATCAAATAATCACCTGATAAATTTATGTTTCCAAAATATACATATTGAACACATGAGACTAAATTTTAAAAATTCACCAGGTGGTGGTGGTGCATGGCTTTAATCCAAGCACTCAGGATGCAGAAGCAGGAGGATCTCTTTGAATTCAAGGCCAGCCTGATCCCCAAAGCAAGTACCAGGAAGGCACAAAGCTACAAGGAGAGACCCTGTCTCAAAAACACCAAAATTAAAAAAATTAATTAATTTATGAATTAAATATTGAAAAAATCTCATCTGATGAAGACCTAATAACTAAAATATACATTGAAACCAAGAAATCAGATAACTAAAACAAAAAAATATGGTCTGATAAAGGTCTATTACCATAATATACATAGTGAATAAGACAGATAAAGAAAACATAAACTGTCATATGAAAATGTACCAAAAAATATACATATTGAACACCAAAATTTAAAAAACACAAATTCTTTTCTGATAATTGTCTGATATCCAAAATAATATATCTAACACAAGAAAACAGACAAATAAAACAAAAATTTTCATCAGATAAAAGTCTAATATACAAAAAATATGTATTGAACACAAGAAATTGGAAAAATAAAACAAAAATTCTCATCTGATTAAGGGCTAACTAATGTCAACAGTATACATATTAGATAAAATAATCAGATAAATAAAATAAAAATTATCACCTTAAAAAGGTCTAACATAAAAAATATACATATTGAACACAAGAAATCATAAAAAGAAAACAAAATTCTCATGTGATAAAAGTCAAATACAAAAAATATAGTTATTGACACACGAATCTAAGGAAAACTTAAATTCTCACATGATAAAGGTCTAGCATCCAAAATAGATATGAAACCCAAGGAACTATATACATAAAACAAAAATTATCATCTGATAAATTTCTAATATCCATAATACATATTGAATGCAAGAAATCAGATAAAGAAAACAAAAATTTCATTTTATAAAGGTATAATATCAAAAATATACATATTGAACTCAAGAAATCAAATAAATATAATTGACAATGTACAGAGTGGAGACAAGAAATCTGATAAATAAAACAAAAATTCTCATCTGATAAAGGTCTAATATCAAAAATATACATATTGAATACAAGAAATTACATAAAATTATTTTTCACCTGATAAAGGTCTTAATCCAAAATATATATGTTGAACACAAGAATTCAGATGACTAAAACAAAAAATTTGCATCTGATAATGGTCTATTATCCATAAAATAGAGAGTGAAGAACAGAATTCCATTAAATAATACAGAAACTATCATCTGATATAGGTCGAATATCAAAAATATAAATATAAAACTTAATTGGGTTAATAAAACAGAAATTCTCTTCTTATAAAAGTATAATACAAAAATATACATTTTAAACATAATTAAATAAATAAACAAAAATCCTCCCGTAATAAAGATCTAATATCCAAAACATATATTGAACCAAGAAATCAGATAAATAAAATAAAAATTCATGTCTGAAAAAGGTCTAATATCAGAAATATATTTATTGAACACAAATAATTAAATAAAGCAAAATTCTCTTTTGATAAAGGTCTAATATCCAAAGTTTCATATTGAGCACAAGAAATGATATAAATAAATAAAACAAAAATTCTCATCAGATAAATATCTAATATCTAAAATATACAAACTGGACCCAAGAAATCACATAAACAAAACAAAATTCTCATCTAATAAAAGTTTAATATTAAAAATATAAATATTGAACATAATTAGACAAATAAAACAAATATTCTTACCTGATAAAGGTCTAATATTCAAAGTACTTATTGAATCCAAAAAACAGATTAAAAAAACCAAAAATTCTAATTAAAAAAGGTCTAGTTTTCAAACATACATATTGAACTCAAAAAATCAAATAAATAAAACAAAAATTCTCATCTAATGAAATTTAATATTAAAAATACACTTAGAGCATATTATTAAGTAAATGAAACAAAGTATCATCTGATTAAGGTCTAATAACCATAACATACATACTGATCACAATAATTTAAATAAAACAAAAATTTTATCTGATAAAAATCTAATATTAAAAATATACATATTGAAAACAAGAATTCAAATAAAACAAAAATTCTCATTTAATAAAAATATGATAAAAAAACATACTTATTAAACAAAAGAAATTAAATAAAATAAAAATTCTCAATTGATAAAAGCCTACTATCCAAAATATACATAGTAAACCAGCACACTATTAGAAAAAATTTTCATGTGATACTGTTCAAATATCAAAAATATAATTACTGAAATAAATTGAATGAAAGAAAATTTTTCTGCAGATAAGATCTAATATCCAAAATATACACACTGTTCACAAGAAAACTGATAAATAAAAAATTCTCATATGATTAAAATCTAATATCCAAAATATACATATTGAACACAAGAAATTATATAAAACAAATATACTAACCTGTTAAAAGTCTGATAACCAAAAAACCACATTGAAAACCAGAAATCAGATACCTAAAAGAAAAATTTTCATCTGATAAATGCAAAATTTTTCTTGGTAAAAATTTGAATACCCAAAATATACATATTTAACACTAGATCAATGAAACAAAAATTCTCATCTTATAAAGGCCTAATACCTAAAATATACATATTGAATACAAAAATTAGACAAATAAAATTTCAAGTATTATAGGTATATAATATCGAAATATACATATTGAACAAAAAATCAGAAAAGAAAAATAAAAATTCTTATTTGATTATGTTCTAATATCAACGGCATATGTATTGGACCCAAGAAATCACATAAATAAAACAAAATTTCTCATCTAATGAAGCTCTAATGTTCAAATTATACATATTGAACATAATTAGATAAAGAAAACACAAATTTCCACCTGATAAAAGTCTGTTATGCACAATATGCATATGGAACACAAGAAATTAAACAAAAAAATTCTGATCTGATCAACATCTAATATCCAAAATACGTATTGAACCCAAGAAATCAGATAAATAAAACAAAAAATTCTCATCTGCCAAAGGTCTCATATCCAAATTACCAGATAAATAAAAAACATATTGTCATTAGATAAAGTTCTGATATTCAAAATATACATGTTGAACATAAGAAAGAGATAAAACAAACATTCAAACTGGATTATGGTCTAATATCTAAAATATACATACTGACCACAATTAGATAAATAAAACAAAAATTCGCATCTGATAAAGTTTTAATGTCCAACATATACATATGGAACACAAGTAATTAGACAAAAAAATCTCAGTTTTTAAGTTCTAATACCCAAAATAAACACATTAATCACAAGAAATCAGATAAATGAAAATATATTCTCATCTGATAAAGGTATAATATCCAAAATATATATATTGAACAAAAGAAATCAGAAAAATAGAACAGAAATTCTCATGTAATAAAGTTCTAACATTCAAAATGTACTTATTGAACACAAGAAATCAGATAAATAAAACAGAAATTATGATCAGATAAAGGGCTAGTGTCTGATATATACACATTGAACACAAGATATCACATAAAAAATTCTCATCTGATAAATATCCAAAATATACATATTGAACATAAGAAATCAGATCAGTAAAACAAAAATGCTTATCTCTGGGAGTTCTATTATACAAAATATACATTTTGAACATAATTAGATAAATAAAACAAAAATGGATGGATCTAGAAAAAAATCATCCTGAGTGAGGTAACCCAGACTCAGAAAGACAAACATGGTATGTACTCACTCATAGTAGGATACTAGATGTAAAACAAAGATGGCTAGACTGCTACATAACTCCAGGGAGGCTACCTAAAAATCAGGACCCTAAGAAAGACACAGGGATCATCCAATGACAGAGAAATGGATGAGATCTACATGAACAACCTGGCCAACACTGGGAGTAATGAAGGGCAAGGTTTGAGGGAAAGAGAGCTTAGGGGAGCAGGAGATCCTAGCTGGAACAAGAACAGAAAGGGAGAACGAAGAATAACAAACCATGATAAATTAAGACCACATGAGAACAGGAAGAAGCAAAGTGCTAGAGAGGTCCCCAGAGATCCACAATGATACATTCACTGTAGACTTTTGGCAATGGTCAAGAGAAGGCCTGAATTGACCTAGTCAGGTTAGTGATCTGATGGCCAAACACCCTAATGGTTTTGCTGGAACTACCATCCAATAACTGATGGAAGTGGATGTAGAGATCCTCTGCCAGGCCCCAGGTGGTGCTACAGGACTCCAATTGTCGAGAAAGAGAAGGGACTGTAAGAGTGTGAATTGTTGAGATGAAGACTGGAAAAGCACAGGGACAAATAGCCAAACTAATGGAAACACAGTGGAGTACCCAGCTGGATCAGGCCCTCTGGATAAGTGAGACAATTGAATAACTTGAACTGCTTGGGAGGCATCCAGGTTGAGTTGAATCCCCAGGGGAGTCTTGGCCCTGGAGGAGATGAGAATGGTGGGGAGAGGCTGGGGAGAAGGTGGGGGTTGCGGCAGGAGGGGGGAGGACAGGGGAACCTATGGCTGATATGTAAAATTAAAACACAAATATAATAAATAAATAAATAAAAAGAATGGAAAAAATGGGCCTCAAATATACAGGAAGGGTATAAAAACAACACAAAATGAAGAATTCTGTGTTTAGTTCTATAGCCCATTTCTTTTTTCTCTTTTTTTATTATTAGGTGTTTTAATTTTATACATCAGCCATGGATTCCCCTGTCCTCTACCCTCCTGCCACCACACCCACCTTCACCCCGTCCCCTCCCCTCCATTCCCAAATCCTCCAGGACCAAGACACCACTGGGGATTCATTTAAACCTGGTGGATTCAGTACAGGCAGGTCCTGTCTCCTCCTTCCAGATGGAGCAAAGTGTCCCTGTGTAAGCCCAAGGTTCCAAACAGCCAGCTCATGCACTAAGGACAGGTACAGGCCCCACAGACTGGGAGCCTCCCAAACAGATCAAGCTATTCAATTGTCTCACTTATCCAGAGTGCCTGATCTAGCTGGGGGCTCCTCAGCTGTTGGTTCATAATTCCTGTGCTTCCATTTGTTTGGCTATTTGTCCCTGTGCTTTTTGCAATCTTGGATTCAACAATTCACGCTCTTGTAGTCCCACCTCTTTCTCAACTCCTGGAGCTCCACCTGGGGCCTGGCTGAGAATCTCTGCATCCACTTCCATCAGTTATTGGATGAGAGTTCCAAGACGACTCTTAGGGTGTTTGGCCATCTGATCACCAGACTAGGTCAGATCAGGCTTTCTCTCAACCATTGCCAGCAGGCTACAGAGGATATATCATTGTGGATTTCTGGGGCCATCTCCAGCACTCTGCCTATTCCTGTTCTCATGTGGTCTTCATTTATCATGGTCTGTTATTCCTCGTTCTCCCTTTCTGTTCTTGATCCAGCTGCGATCTCCTGGTCCCCTAAGCTTTCTTTCCCTCAAATATTGCCCTTAATTACTCCCACTGTTATCCTGGTTGTTCATGTAGATCTCATCCATTTCTCTGTCATTGGGTGATCCCTGTGTATTTCCTAGGGTCCCATTTTCTAGTTAGCCTCCCTGGAGTTATGTAGCAGTCCAGTCATCTTTGTTTTACATCTAGTATCCTCCTATGAGTGAGTACATACCATGTTTGTCTTTCTGAGTCTGGGTTACCTCACTCAGGATGATTTTTTCTAGATCCATCCATTTGCCTGCAAACCTCATGATGTCATTGTTTTTCTCTGCTGAGTAGTACTCCATTGTGTATATGTACCATATTGTCTTTATCCATTCTTCAGTTGAAGGTCATCTAGGTTGTTTCCAGGTTCTGGCTATTACCAACAAAGCTGAACTACATTTTCCACAGTTCCTTTGTCTACATCATCAGAACGCCATTTCCCAAAGTTCCATTCTCCATGTAATCAGAACTATATTACCCACAGAGCCTTTCTTGTGTCATCATTAATTGCATTTCCCAAAGTTCCTACATCTACATAATCAGAAATCCAATCTGCAGAGTTCCATTCTCTGTGTAATCAAAATTTCATTTCCCACAGTGTCTTCATTTGTGACATAAGAGCTACATTTCCCACAGTGCCTTTCTCCATCTCATCAGAACTGCATTACCCAAAGTTTTTTGCTCTGTGTCATCATAACTATTTTTCCCACACTTCCTTTCTCTATGACATCAGATTGACATTTCCCAGAGTTCTTTTTATCTATGTCATCAGAACTACCATTCCCACAGTTCCTTTCTCTCTGACATATGAAATATATTTTCCACAGTGCCTTTCTCCATCTCATCAGAACTACATAACCCAAAGTACTTTGCTGTGTGACATCATAATTATTTTTCCCACAATGCCTTCCTCTTTGTCACAGAAATACCTTACCCATAGTGCCTTTCTTGGTGTCATCTGAACTACATTTCCCACAGCACCTATGTGTACATCATCAGAACAACCTTTTGTCACAGTTCATTTCTCAATGTCATCAGAACTATGTTACAAAATGTTCTTACTCTTTGTAATCAGTACATTTCCCAAAGTCCCTTTCTCTATGTCACAGAACTCTATTACCCACATTCCTTTCTCTATGTCACAGAATTACATTTCTCCAACTTACTGTCCTGATGACATCAAAATTACATTTCCCACAGTTCCTTTGTCTACTTCATCAGAACATTTCTCACATTGTATTTCTCTGTGACATAGGAACTGCATTTCCCACAGTGCCTTTCTCTGTTTCATCAGAACTACCTTTCTCACAGTGCCTTCCTTGACTTCTGAACTTCATTTACAAGATCCTGTCTCTATGACATCAGAAGTACATTTCCCACATTGCCATCCTCACAGACATTTGAACTACATATCCCAGAGTGCCTTTCTCCTTGTCATCAGAAATACATTTCTCAGAAGTGCCTGTCTCTATGACATCAGAACAATATGGTCCATCTTTCCTTTATCTACATTATCAATACTACGTTTCCCACAGTGCCTTTTTCAGTGTCATCTGAAACACTTTTCCTTCAGGTCCTATGTGTATGTAATCAGAACTATATGTCCCACTCTTCCTTTCTCTATGACTTCATAATCTACATTACCCAAAGTTCCTCTCTTTGTTATAAGAACTACATTTCCCACATCCTTTCTCTATGATGTGAGAACTACATTAACTTCAGTGATTTTCTCTATGTCATCAAAAATTCATTACCCACTGTGCTTTTCACTCTGCCATCAGCACTTTATTTCCCACAGTGCCTTTCTCTGTGTCTTCAGAACTACATTTCCCACAATTGCTTTCGCTATGTCATCAGATCTTTTTTAATTACAGTACCTTTTTCTATGTCATCAAATCCACATTTCCCCTAATGTCTTTTTCTGAGACACAAAAAGCATTTCCCACAGTGTCTTTCTCTGTTTCATTAAATCGACATAACTCACAGTTCCTTTCGCAGTTTTATCTGAAATACAAGTCCCACAGTTCCTATGTATATTTCACCGGAACTATTTATAACAGTTCCTTTCTCTTGTCATCTGAACTACATTAACCAAAGGTGTTTTCTTGGTGCAATCATAACTAAATTTCCCACAGGGCTTTTCTCAGTGATGTCTGATATACATTTCCCATCGTGGCGTGATTCTCTGACAACAGAACCACATTTTCAACAGTTCCTTTCACGACATCATGAGAACTACATTGTCCACAGTACCTTTCTCCTCCTCATCATAACAACATTTTTCACTGTTCCTTTCTCTACTTCCTCAGAATTATATTTCCCACAGTGCCTTTCTCCTAGTCATCAGAACTACATTTCCCACCATGTCTATGTGTTTGACATTGGAACCACATTTGCCACAGTGTGTTTTTCTACATCCACAAAACTACATTTCCCACAGTGGTCTTTCTCTTCATCATCAGATCAACTTTTCCTACAGTGCCTACCTCTACATCATCAGAACTACATTTACCACTGTTCCTCTCTTCATGGCAACAGAACTACATTTCCCACAGTCCCTTTCTCTATGTCATCAGAACTACATTTCCCAAGTGCATTTCACAATGTGACAGAACCACCTTTCCCACAGTGCATTTCTCTGCTTCATCAAATCGACTTTTTGCACAAGGCTGATAGGTAGGCGATCAGATCTACATTTCCTACAGTCCCGTTCAATTTGTCATCAGATCTACATTTCCCACAGTGCTTTACTGTCTTTCATCAGAACTACATTTCCCACCTTGCCTTTATTCATGTCATAAGAACTCCATTTCTCACAGTCGCTTCTCTATATCATCACAACTACATTTCATAGTGCCTTTCACTATGTGACAGAACTACATTTTTGCACAGTGTCTTTCTCTGCTTCAGTAGATTGACATTTTCCACCATGGATTTTTCTACGTCATCAGAACTACATTTACCAACTTCCTTTCTCTATGTCATCAGAACTTCGTTTCCCACAGTTCCTTTCTTTATGTCACTAGAACTACATTTCCCACAGTGACTTACTCTATGTCTTCAGAACTATATTTGCCACAGTGCCTTTCTCTATTTAATCAGATCAACATTACTGACAGTTCCTTTCATGTTGCTATTTGAACTACATACCCCACAATTCCTATGTGTACATCAGAACTTCATTTCCCACAGTTCCTTTCTCTACAATATCACAACCACATTACCCAAAGTTCCTTTATCAGTGTCATCTGAACTACATTTCCCACAGTTCCTCTTTGTACGTCATCAGAATGACTTTTACCAAAGTTCCTCTCCCTAGACATCACAACTTCAATATGCACAGTTTCTTTCTTAGGGTCATGTGGTCTACATTTCCAACAGCTCCTCTCTCTATGACATCAGAGCTACATCTACCATACTTCCTTTCTCTGACATGAGAACTACATTATCCACAGTTTCCTTCTCTGTGTCACCAGAACATTCTCTATGACATCAGAACTACATTTATCACAGTTCCTTTCTCTACATCCCCAAACTGCATTCCCCACAGTGAGTTTCTCTGGTTCATCAAAACCATATCTTACAGGGCCTTTCTCTATATCATCAGAGAATATTTTTTCTCAGTGTCTTTCACAGTGATCTCTAAAATACATGTCTCACAGTGCCTTTCAGTATGACAAGACATTAAAGGGAGAATAACTCAAATATCCAAATAAACACACTGTACACAAGATATTAAGAAAAGATTAATTCTCATCTGATAAAGTTCTAATATTTAAAATATGCATGTGGAACATATTTAGACAAATAAAACAAAAATTCTCATCTAATAAAGGTCTAATATCTCAAATATACATATTGAACAAAAGAGATCATATAAACAAATGAAAATTATCATCTTATAATGGTATAGTATGCAAAATATACATAAGAACACAAGAAATCAGATCAATAAAACAAAAATTGTCACCTAATAAAGGTCTAACATTGAAAAATACATATAGAAAACAAGAAATCAGAAAAACAAAACAAAATTCTCATGTGATAAAGTTCTAATATGAAAAATAAACTTATGGAACAAAAGAAATAAAATAAAGCAAAAATTCTCATCTGATAAAGTTCTAATATCTAATATATAAATACTGAACACAAGAAATTAAATAAAATAAAATTCCACATGATAAAGGATTAATATGCCAAATATACCTAATGAAAACAAGAAATCAGATGAACTAAACAAAATTTCTTTCCTGATAAAGGTCTAAATATATATATATATATATATATATATATATATATATATATCACAAGAAATCGGAAAAATAATACAAAATTCTCATGTGATATAGATCAAATATTAAAAATGTACTATTGAACAGCAGAAATTAAATAAGACCAAAATTTTCAATTGATAAATATCTAATAACTATCATATCCATATTGAACATAATTAGATAAACAAAAATCTCATCTGATAAAAGTTTTATATCCAAAATAAACAAAGTGAATACAAGAAATTATTTAAATAAAATTTCTCACCTTATAAAGAACTAATATCCACCAGGCAGTGTTGACGAAAGCCAGAAATCCCAGCACTGAGGAGGCAGAGGTAGCCGGATCTCTGTGAGTTTGAGGCCAGCCTTGTCTAAAGAGCTAGTCCAGGACAGGCTCCAAAACTACTGAGAAACTATGTCTTGAAAAACCAAAAAATTAAAAATAAAAAGAAAATATTTGGGGTTAGGGATTTAGCTCAGTGGTAGAGTGCTTATGTAGCAAGCACAAGGCCCTGGATTTGATTCTCAGCTCCAAAAAATAAAAAAGAACTAATATCCAAAATATGCATACTGAACACAAGAAAATTAAATATAGAGAGAACAAAAAATCTCAACTGATAAATGTCTATATCAAAATATACATACTGAATTCATGAAATAAGAAAAATCAAAATTATCACCAGCAAGGCTAATATACAAAATATGCATATTGAACACAAGAAATGAAACAAAACAAACATTCTCATCTGCTTAAGATCTAATATCCAAAATATACACACTGAACAGAATATATCAGACAAATAAAACAAAATTCTTATCAGATAATTGTCTAATAATAAAAATATACTTTTGAACACAAGAAATTATATAAGACAAAAATTCATTGGGTTGGGGATTTAGCTCAGTGGTAGAGCACTTGCCTAGCAAGCCAAGGTCCTGGGTTCGAACCCCAGCACAAAAATAAAGACAAAAGTTCACACCATTAAATTTCTAGTATCCAAAATATATATTGAAAACAAAATATCAGATATGTAAAACCAAATTTTTCACCTGATAAAGGTCTAATATCCAACATATTTTTATTGTACCCAATAAATTATAATAAACAAAAAATTCACATGTAACATTCTCATATACAAATTACATCTATTAAACAATAGAAATCAGAGAAAGAAAACAAAAATTCTCACATGATAAAAGTCTAATTAACAAAATATACATATTAAACACAAGAAAACAAAAAAGAAAAAAGAAAAATTCTCATCTGATAAATGTAAATATCAAAAATATACATATTTAACACAAGAAATACGATAAAAAAATTCACATCTGATAAAGGTCTGTTATACAACATATCCTTAGTTTCCAAGAAATCAGATAAATAAAACAAAAATTCTCAACTTATAAAGGTCTAACTTAAAAAATATCAATATTGAACACAGGAGATGAAATAAAACAAAAATTCTCACCTGATAAAGGTCTAATGTCCAAAATATACTTACTGAACATAAGAAATTTAATAAAACAAAAATTTTAAATGATAAATCTATGATGTACAAAATATACATATTAAACAAAAGAAATCAGATAAATAAAACAAAAATTCTCAAATGCTAAGGGTGTAATATACAAAATATACCTGTTGAACCGAAGAAATCAGATACATAAAACACAGATTCTCATCTGACAAATTCTAATACACAAAATGTACATATTGAATACAAGATATCAAGTAAATAAAAAAAATTGTCCACTGATAATGTTCTAATATCCAAAATATAGATACTTATATCAAAAAATTAGAAACAACAAAATTCTCACTGGTAGTTCTAGTACACAAATTATACACATTGAATGGAATAAATTAGATATATAACATAAAAATTCTCATCAGATAAAGGTCTAATACCCAATATTTAAATATTGAACATAATCAAATAAACAAAACAAAAATTCTCATCTGTTAAAATTCTAACATCTAAAATATACACATGGAAAAGAAATTAGAAAAAACAAAATTTCTCCTGAGCAAAGGTCCAATATCCAAAATATATTTATAAAACACAAGAAATAATATAAACAGAACAAAAACTCACATCTGACAATGGTCTCATATCCAAAATATACATAGCGGATATATTTAGTTAAATAAAACAAAAATTCTCATCTGATAAAGGTCTAATATCAGACATTTATTTATTGAACACAATAAATTAAACAACACCAAAATTCTCCTCTGATAAAGTTCTAATATCCAAAATATACTAATTGAACACAAGAAATCAGAAAAAGAAAACAAAAATTCTCACCTGATTAAGGTCTAATATCCAATATACACATACAGAAGACAAGAAATTAGAAAAACCTGTTTGTCTTTCTGAGTCTGGGTTACTTCACTCAGGATGTTTTTTTCTAATACCATCCATTTGCCTGCAAATCTCATGATGTCATTGTTTTTCTCTGCTGAGGAGTACTCCATTGTGTATGTGTACCACATTTTCTTTATCCATGCCACAGACACTGTTTTTGTTTCTTTTTAGAGGGAGCAGAATAGTCTTTATCCTCATGTCATTCCTGCCCACATTTGAGGTTCTGCCTTTGGGAAGAATTCAGAGACATGATTTTCAGCAAAGGCATACCATGAAGATGCAGCCTACCAGAAACACAGACCTTATATAAAATGTATTAATGATGGCACAGTGGACCTGAGATTGAAACTATAGGGCTTGAAAGAATGAATACCTATTCTTCGTGCTCACTACTGTGATAAAGATCAAGGGATCTCACTGCTAATTTCTTTCAATGGTCATTTTCTGTAGCTTACTGGTCAGTCTCTGCAACTTTGGCTTCATCTGCATCTTGGTGAGAAAAGTTTGTTGGGATTGTGGCTCTCTATTGCAACTTGAGGGTAGATGAACACAATTTAACTTGCAGTATGACAAAGGAAAGAGGATGGACAGATCACCCCGAGTTCTAATCAAATGTTTGAAAAAGCTTATTTACCAATGAATCAGTGAAAGCCAAAATTATTCTGCTTCAGATGCTCCCTCTGGGAAACTCAGTTGTCTTCCCAATTTGAAGGAAGTGGTTATCTCAGCTAACTCACTCTCTCTGCCATCATAGCAATGCTCCAAGTAACGTAGGAGATAGCCCCTTCAGGCTTATTCACATCTTCAGTCTCAGAATTCAACTTGGCTGCTGAGTCCACAAGCCAGTGGGTTTCTGAGTCAGGAGAAATTTGCCATAGTTCACAATTACACCCATAATTTAGAGGTTCCCCAAATATCTTGACAGGTTACTCTAACCATATTACTATTGATGGAGAAGCCACATAAGGGCAGAACATGGTCACCAGACTCAACAAGGCACCTTACTGACAACCTAGGACACACAGAGCATCTGGGAAGTACCAAAAGTTAGCCACTGTGGTTGAAGTACAGTGGTGCCCTGCTTTGAATTTGGCACACCTCATTAATCCCTCCCTGTTTAATGTTGGTCTCATGTTCACTCAATAATGCCTATTCCCCAAGTGGAACAAAAGCAGAGTTCCCAGCATAAAGCGTTGACCTTACCAGTTCCTGACCTCTGAGCCAGAACAATTAATATCCTGGAAACCTTGAATTTCAAGAGCCGTGACAAGCAGGGAGCTGTGTTGGTTCCCAAAGACTGCAGCTTTCTGGGACCCATTACTGGAAGATTCAGTTCAAACCCAGTTCCTCCTGGAAGCTTCCCTTTTCCAGGAAAGAACTCAACACAATTCTCTTGTTCTTTTCTTTCTTGAGGTTTTACTCTGAGGCTTAAGGTCAGCTGTCTTCTGTCACTCTCTGGTCTCTCTACCCTCTCCATTCTCTTTCAGAGTTAGACTCTTCAGTATGCCATCATGTTCATTAGTAAATGGTGAAGATATTGAATAAACTTCCCATGGGCAGTTGGTGTTGCCACAGCAAAGGTGACATCACAAAGGTGGCCAGGAATCTCCAGGATACATTAGAATGTCCAGGGAAGAGCTGCAGATGTCATGGGAACTGACATCGCTTCCCTGCTAATGATCTTTCCACATAATACACTAGAAGTCACACTAACCTTTGCAGGAGCCACTGCTGGAATACAAGGGAAGCCCTTCAGTACACTCTTCATCCAAAGCCATAGATCTCTCTCCGATTGATTTGACATCCTTTAGTTCTTTCCATGTGTGGAACTGAATGTATATCTCCTACTGAAATTTTATGTACTCAAGATAATAATATCAGAAATTTATGTATGCTATAGTTCATAGTAAGTACCTTCATCTCCTTGTCTCCTTAGCCACAAGACATTACAGACTTAATGCTGACAGAGGACACTTGTTAAACAATATATTTGACCTTTATCACATGAGTACTTTGTTTTCTTTTTCTGATTTGTCAGGTTCAATATGCATATTTTGGATATAAGTTCTTTATTAGATGAGAATTTATGTTTTATTTAATTTTTGTGTCAGTGTATATTTTTGATATTTGACCTTTATCACATGAGAATTTTTTTACTGATTTGATTTCTTGTATTCAATATGTATATTTTGGATATTATACCACTATTGTGTGAGAATTTTAGAACATTATAAGATGATAATTTTTGGTATCACACCTTTATCAGAAGAGAATTTTTTGTTTTTTGTTGGATTTGTTGGGATCAATGTTGATATTTTGGATATTAGACTTTTGACTGATGAGAGCTTTTGTTTTATTTAACTTCTTGATTTCCATATAGCATATTTTTGCTATTACACCTATATCAGATGAGAGATTTTGTTGTATTTATCTGATTTATTGTGTTCCATATGTATATTTTGGATATTAGAACTTTTCAGATGAGAATTTTAATTTAATTTTCTGATTTCTTGTGTTCAATATGTATATTTTTCATATTACACCTTTATCAGCTGTGAGAATGTTGGTTTTATTTATATTCGTGTGTTTAATATGTATATTTCAGATATTAGACATTTATCAGATGGAATTTTTTATTTTCACCAGAGTTTTTTTCTGATTACTTTTGTTCTTTTTTATATTTTTGATTTAGAATTTCTTCAGATAAAAATTTTTATTTTATTTATCTGATTTCTTATGTTCAATATGTATATTTTTGCTATAAGACATAGTAAATGAAAATTGTTTTATTAATCTGATTTCTAATGCTCAATATGTATATTTTTAATATAGAAATTCATCACAGAGAATATTTGTTTATTTTATTTCTTGTGTTCAATATGTATATTTTTGGTATTAGACCTGTATCACGTGAGAATTTTATTTGATTTTGTGTGTTCAATAACAATATTTTTGATATTTGACCTTTATCAAATGAGAATTTTTGTTTAATTTATCCAATTTATTGTGTCCAATATGTATGATTTTGGATATTAGACC
>NW_023413393.1:0-34507 GCF_903995425.1 Onychomys torridus
AGAGAATAATTAATAGCCAAGAGGTGCAGTAGCATAGCTGAGAGCTGAAAACCTTACCCTTGACTGCTGCTGCTGTCTTTCCTCTCCCCAAGAGAGCCACTTACTGTGTCCTGTCTTTTTTTTTTCATAGACTTTCTGTTCTGCCTTCTTATTGGTTGTAAACCAAACCACATGACCTTCTTGTCAAGGCCTGTCTGTGTAGACCTCCATGTTTCTATGGTTGGCATTGAGATTAAAGGCTGTATCACCATGCTGGCCCTTCCTTGAACACATAGAGATCTGCTCAGCCCTGCTGTCCAAGTGATGGGATTATAGGTATGTACCACCACTGCCCAGCTCTGCTATGGCTTGCTCCTGACCCAAGGCAACCTTAATACATATCAAATAAAGTCACATTTCAGTCCAAATAAGGTATACCATAGATGCCAACCAAGACTATTATATCTAGCAAACTCTCAATCAACATAGAGTAAACTAAATATTCCATGATAAAACCTGATTTAAACACTATCTCTCCATAAATACAGCCCTACAGAAGGCACTCAAAGGAAAAATCCAACCTAAGGAAGTTAGATACGTCCATGAAAACACAGGCAATAGATAGTTCAACCCCAACATATACCAAAGAATGGAAACATTCAACACTACCACCAAAAAATAACAGGAATTAACAATCACTGGTCATTAAAATCCATCAATATTAATGGTCTCAATTCACCTAAACAAAGATACATGCTAACAGAACAGATACAAAACAAGATCCATCCATTTGCTTCATACAAGAAACACACCTCAACTTTAAAGACAAACACTACCTCAGAATAAAAGGCTGGGGAAAGACTTTCCAATCAAATGGATTTAAGAAGCAAGCTGCTGTAGCTATCCTAATATCTAATAAAAGAGGCTTTAAACTAAAATCAATTGAAAGAAATCAGGAAGGATATTACATATTTATCATAGGGAAAATCGACAAGATAAAGTCTCAATTCTGAATATTTATTCCCCAAATACAAGGGCATCTACATTCTTATAAGAAACATTAAAAATCTTAAATCACACATCAAACCCCATACACTAGTAGTGGGACACTTCAACACCCTACTCTCACCAATGGACAGGTTTTCCAGACAAAAACTTAACAGAGAAATAAGGGAACTAACAGACATTATGACCCAAATAGACTTAATAGGTATCTACAGAATATTTCAACCTAACACAAAAGAATATACCTTCTTTTCAGCACCCCATGGAATCTTCTCCAAAATCGACCACATGCTTGGTCACAAAGCAAATCTCAACACATACCAAAATTTGAAATAACCTCTTGTATCTTGTTGGACCACCATGGCTTAAAGTTAGATTTCAACAACAACAAAAAATTACAGAAAGCCTGCAATCTCATGGAAACTGAATAATGCCCAACTGAAGCACCATTTGGCCAAGGAAGAAATAAAGAAATTAAAGATTTGCTAGAATTCAATGGAAACGAATGAACAACATACCCAAACTTATGGGACACCATGAAAGCAGTGCTGAGAGGAAAATTCATAGCTCTAAATTCCCAGGTAAAGAAATTGTAGAAATCTCACACTAGTGACTTAACAGTACAACTGAAAGCTCTAGAACAAGAAGAATCAAACTCACCCAGGAGAAACAGATGCCAGAAAATAATCAAATTGAGGGCTGAAATCAATAAAATAGAAACAAAGAGAACAATACAAAGAACCAATGAAACAAAGAGTTGGTTTTTTGAAAAAATCAACAAGATAGACAAGCCCTTATCCAAATTAACCAAAAGGTAGAGAGAGAGAGAGAGAGAGAGAGAGAGAGAGAGAGAGAGGGAGAGAGAGAGAAGACAGAAGACAGAGAGACAGAGACAGAGAGAGACAGAGAGAGACAGAAAGAATTCAAATGAACAAAATCAGAAATGAAAAGGGAGACATAACAACAGACAATGAGGAAATCCAGAGAATTATCAGGCCATACTTCAAAAACCTGTACTCCACAGAATTGGAAAATCTGAAACAAATGCTGGTTTAACCAAAGTTAAATCAAGACCAGATAAACAACTTAAATATGTCAATAACCGCTTAGGAAATAGAAATGGTCATTAAAAGTCTCCCACCCAAAAAAGACCAGGACCAAATGATTTCAGCTCAGAATTATACGAGATTTTCAAAGAGGAGCTAATACCAATACTCTTCAAATTGTTCCACACAATAGGAACAGAAGGAACATTACCAAATTCTTTTTATGATGCTACAGTTACCCTGACACCCAAACCACACTACGATGTAACAAAGAAAGAATTACAGACCAATCTCCCTCATTAACATTGATGCAAAAATACTCAATAAAATACTGGCTAACTGAATCCAAGAACACATCAAAAAAACTATCCACCATGACCAAGTATGCTTCATCCCAGGGATGCAAGGATGGTTTAACCTATGAAAATCTGTCAATGTAATACAGCATATAAACAAACAAAGAAAAAGCCACACAATCATCTCATTGGATGCTGAAAAAGCCTTTGACAAAATCCAAAACCCCTTCATGATAAAGGTTCTAGAGAGATCAGGAATACCAGGAACACACCTAAACATAATAAAGACAATTTACAGCAAGTCTACAGCCAACATCAAATTAAATGGAGAGAAACTCAAAGCAATTCCACTAAAATTGGGAATAAGTCAAGGCTGTGCAGTCTCCCCATACTTATTCAACATAGTACTTGAATTTCTACCTAGAGCAATAAGCAACAAAAGGAGATCAAGGCCATAGAAATTGGAAAGGAAAAAGTCAAATTTTCACTATTTGCAGATGGTTTGATAGTGCACATAAGTAACCCCAAAAATTCTACCAGGGAACTCCAACAGCTGATGAACTCCTTCAGTAAGTTGGCAGGATACAAGATTAACTCAAAAAGAAAATCAGTAGCCCTCCTATATACAAATGATAAATGGACTGAGAAAGAAATCAGAGAAACATCACCCTTTACAATAGCCACAAATAATAAATAATGCTTTGGGGTAACTCTAACTAAGCAAGTGAAAGACCAGTATGATAAGAACTTTAAGTCCCCGATAAAAGAAATTGAAGTAGATATCTGAAAATGGGAAGATCTCCCATGCTCATGGATAGGTAGAGTCAACATAGTAAAAATGGCAATCTTACCAAAAGCAATCTACAGACTCAATGCAATCCCCACGAAAATCCCAACACAATTCTTCAGAGCCCAGGAAAGAACAATACTTAACTTTATATGGAAAAAAATTAAAGGGGGTCTTGGAGTGGGAACATGGCTCTCTCCTTCTCTAAACCCAAGCGTGCTTGTTAAAGAAAATTCCAAAATCTCTGTGTCATCTCAGAAGAGCCACCTGATTTGGAACAAAAGAAAAGCCAAAGTTAAGGAACTATTCTATTGCCACCAATCTCATAATCCTTTGATTTTATTTTGACTCTTTAAAAGTTTTCTTAAGCTATAAATAAATCAAAATTTATAAGCATATTAATCACTTATATTTATTATATATTTATATGTAATATATATTTAAGCTTTCTGTCATGATATTAATGGTCATATAGAGTACTAACTAATTTTAAAAAAGGCTTCAATAGCATTTCTATACATGATTTCAGGCTTGTGTCTGAATCAGGTAATCAGAATTAAGTTTGTATATCTTGAATGTATTTAACATTTAAGAAAATGTGACCTTTAACTTTTCTGAGAACAGCTGCATATGACATTTAAAAATTTTAATTTTTCTGCAGTGAACTGTATCTGTATTAAACAGTAACTTTTGAAGTTTCCCAACTGATGATGAGGTCCCACAATGATGATTCCACCCACATAGTGGTTAATCCCATAAAGGTGGCAAACACCACCCAAAGATCAGATTTGGACAGCTTAGGACAATTTCAAGGTGGCTAGCTGAAATAGTCCAACCTCATAGACTACTCCAGCCAGGACTCCAGATAAGCCCTACACTTTTCCACCACACAGAGACTGGACAACAACTAGCTCTCTCAGCACTTGCCAATTATCTCAATCTTTTCAGGGTTCCTAAAGATTCCATCACTTCTAGATAACAAGAAACAGTATAAAAACATGATACCCACATCCGTATGGAGCGGGGTGGGTGGCTTTAAGTTGTTGGGTGGCTTCTAGATGTTTATCAGCCATCAGTGTGGTTGATTCCCAGTTGTTATTGGTCATAGTTAGGGAGGAAACTAAACAAAGGAGATTAGATTCAGGAATCTCTTTCTGAAAAGTGAAAGGGGGTACAGCAATGATAGGATAAAAGGGTAGATTATTGAATCTACATTTAAACTGAAAAAGCAACTCCTAGGCTTAAATAGTTTACATTGGCATAGATTTTTGCATATTCATACAAATTTAAGGTTATTTTTGTTAGACCATTCTGTACATATGTTTCTACCCTTGTTTAGGATATTGTACCTTTGTAGCTCATTTGACAATGTAATGTATGTTTCTAATTCTTCAGCGTTATTATTACAAACTATTTAAGATAATGAAGAAATGCAGGTTAGTATCACCTATATCAATCAAACTTATACTCATGTTATGTATGTTTTCAGTGTCCAACATAGATATATTTTACATAGACAGATGATCTTCAAATACTTCAGAGACCTATAGAATATGGCATTTAAGATTTTTTAATAACAAAGATTTTTCATGACAATGAGGTATGTCTGCTCTTGACAGCACAAATCTACTTCAGAGAAGATGATGGGCATCAAAGAACCTCCACATGGAGCTTGATTTCTTTGTGACAAAAGTTAGCCACTGGTCAAGAAACTGCTCTTGCCTCAACTACTGACAGTATACTGTCCAAATTGGACAAGCAGAAATCACCAAATATGGCTACCAATTTTTGCCAAGACAAGGAAGGATAGTCCTTAAAAAAATCATTCTTCATAGAAGAGTGTGTCAGATATTCTAGGCCAGGAGGTCAATGAAGGATGCCTCATCGTTGCAGAGGAACCATATATGACTGTCCTGGCAGCCAAATGCTTGGTCATTTCTATAGTTTCAGAAGTTGTTTGCTCTGTACTTCCTGTTTACTCAGGTAATATTATATCTTTCTTGTGTCTCTAAAGGAGTTGAAGACTAGATAGATATAGTTTTCCTTGTGAACAAATTCAAAAAAGAAACTCACAAAAGTGGTGTAAAGTGTATAAGTTTGAGTGACATAGTTAAATTGTTTCTCTAAGAAAAGGTTTTGAGGTAAAAAAATAGTTTCGGGTTGGTAATATAAGTTAGGATAGAAAGTAAATTAGGTACAACACTTTGGACTCACAAAGATATAATAGAAAATGGAGTATTTTTTCTGATTTTGTCAAATGTTAATGGACTGGACATTGTGAATGTAATTCTTACCCA
Source organism: Onychomys torridus (assembly GCF_903995425.1). Classification (NCBI taxonomy): domain Eukaryota; kingdom Metazoa; phylum Chordata; class Mammalia; order Rodentia; family Cricetidae; genus Onychomys; species Onychomys torridus. The sequence goes on from NW_023413393.1 coordinate 5,411, forward strand.
GTAATTCTTCTTATCGTATATAGTTATACTGTGCTAGAGTCAAAACCTTCCATTTTTAATTAGACAAAAAAGGGGAAATGTTGTGGGATAATTTGATCACATTCTGATGCCAGTGAGACTGACAATAAACTTTGAATCAGAGGGTGGAACTAGCTACTAGCTGACCAAAATTAGACATAGAGGTATTGTAAGACCAAGAATAGATAGAAAGACACAGGCAGTAGTGGGCTGGAGTTAGAGTCTCAGCATTTGGGATCTAGGAATGAGAGAGAGAGAGAGAGAGAGAGAGAGAGAGAGAGAGAGAGAGAGAGAGAGAGACAGAGAGAGAGAGAGACACAGAGAGAGATACAGAGAGACAGAGAGAGAGATCAATAGTTACTTCTCACTTCTCTGATCATTTAGGTTCTCATCCCAATATTTGACTTCTAAATTTTTAATACTAAAGAATAAATAAATAAATGTTTCACACTATACAGCAACATCAAATGGAAACTGAGTGTTCAAATGCCCAAGACTCTGGGGATATCTCATGTAAGCCACCGCAGCTCTGGTACAATTTAGATCATCTTTCCTGTGATTCATATCTTAGTCCCTGTCTAGTGACCATAGAATCCCTGCTTTGGTGTTTATTTTACATATCATGGGAAAGTTTTGAATACTTCCCTTTGAATAAGCAAAAGCACAGGTTTTAGCTATAGAAGTTTCCTTTTCTTTTCTTCTTCATTTCTGCCTTATGTTTAGTTGTGGGTCTGTATCTGTTTCCATCAGTTGCTGGAGGAAGCCTCTGTGATGACTATTGGGCTAGGTACCAATCTATGTGCATAGCACAATAATGTTAGGCATCATTACCCTGACATTTTTTTTCTCCAGTCATGTTTGGTTCTATCCCAGATCTCTGGGTCAACTAGCCTGTGGGTCCTGATGATCATAGCAGTGTCATGGTTGGGATTACTCTCCTGCCAAGGTTTTAGGCTAGACCAGTCATCAGTCTGTCACTCTCTCAATCTCTAGGCCACTCTTACCTCAGCACATCCCACAGGAGGACAGACTGTAGGTTGAAGGTTATGTGACTGGTTTGGACATTTCCTAATGTTAGCAAAAGTGTTAATAATTTCCAGATGAGACTCTGAAGACACTATCAAGTAAGTATAGAGGCTATCAGGAATGTTTTGGAAGCAGGAAGTTTACCTTGGGGAAGTAAAAATGTTTTTCTACATCTTTTAAATGGGACATCATTAATTTTCCTTTTGTTTTCTCCACAAGAACAGGGATCAGCTCATCCACACAGACAGATATGGCCTGGGAGAGTAGCTCACACATGGGAAACCCAGAGATCAGCTGTTCCCACTCCACTGTTTTCCTGTAATTATGAAGTTCACTTTCCATTAGATGATACAACTTCTTAACAACCTCAAGGTCAGAAGTGCCCTCTACAGATGACATGATAATTATGGGTCTAGAGAGAGATAAGCTGATGACATTTCTTCCTTATAACTGCTTCTTTAGCGCTTCACTCTACATGGATGTTTATCAGAGGTCTGGTCAGGTGAGTGTTTGCTTTTCTATTCATTAATAGTGAGAGCTGTTATTGGTAGAATGAAGCAGGAATTTCTGTAATAAAATGATTAGGCCGAGTGGTGGTGGTGGCACATGACTTTAATCCCAGCACTAGGGAAGCAGAGCTAGGTGGATCTTTGTGAGTTTGAGGCCAGCCTGGTCTACAGAGCGAAATTCAGAAAAAGGGGCAAAAGCTACACAGAGAAACTCTGTCTCGAAAAAAAAAAACCAAAATAAAATATTAGATATTCTCTGCTTAGAATTTTATTTTTGAGCCCTACTGTATCAGAAACAAACACAGCAGATACTTATAGACATAAACTCTCACTGTAATAATTTGTAAAATAACATAGATTTAACTCACTATATCTGCTAAATATAATATATGTGAGAGTAGGTGGGCTATTGGAAAGTAGACAGGACCTAACAGATATGTGGATAGAGTCAGGAAAGGCTAATAGGGTGAAAGATGACGGATGGATATAATATAATGAATGAAATTATCTCGAAATCCTCTACATTTTACAATGAACATGCACTAGTACATAAGTAAAAATTAACCCCAAATGGAATATTTTAAGTGCATATCAAGTACATATTATCCTGAGTGCATAGTCTAAAAATTCTAAAAACGTCTTTTCATCTAGCTAATGCCAATTGTGTTAGTCTTCCATTCCTGTCATAAAATACCATAAAAAAACTTAGAGGAGGGCTTGGGAATTTAGCTCAGTGGTAGAGCACTTGCCTAGCAAGAGCAAGGCTCTGGGTTTGGTCCTCAGTTAAAAAAAAAAAAAAGAAAAAATAAAAATACTTAGAGGGTACAAAACAGAGAACGCACATTTATTTGTTTGCTGGACTACATTTATAATACTAGACTACACTGAAATGATATTTTGTTTTTGTCATTTAACTACTTTTCTCAAGTTAACTGACTATACATTTATTTATGTAAAAGTTAAGCCAGAATTCTACAACAAATATTAACTAATTGAGAGTTTATCAGTAATTTTCTGTACTGTGAAGTTTGCATCTACTTAGGAATTCTGAGAAAAGTTTCTATTTATGTTCTTAACAATGTAGAAATAAGTTTTACATATATTGTTTATTCTATTTCAGTGATTTCTAATAAAATATATATTTTCTGGGTATTTAAAATATCTGGATATCTTATCTTACTTATTTATTAAATCCTTGTAAAGTTATCCTTACAAGAATGTAAACAGGAATATTTTCAGTTGGATATTGAATGTTTTAATTAAAGTAAGTTAAGTTTTAATATTTCAAGTTTGTAAATTGATCTTTGTAACATTGATATTGATATAATATTGAGTAAGCATTTCATTAGCAATGAAAAGCTAACTTCAAATCTCCAATAGTATAAAATTATTGAAAGTGAAAATCCCTAGTAGTTACAAAATATAATTGCTCATTAAATATGCATTCATAAAAAAATATGAAGTCAATTTAGTTTAGGTGTTGAATGCCATAAGTCCATTTTTATTTGTTGGGATCTCATTTACTAATGCATACAGGAGACTCAAATGGATAATGGAAGTAGGTGTGATGGCACACACCTGTGATCCCAGCACTTTGGAGGCGAAGGTAGGAGCAATGTGAATTTGATTGGAGTCAGTCTGCACTACAGGTTTAGATCCTCTCTCTCTCTCTCTTTCTCCCCCTCAATCTGTATCTCTTACACACACACACACACACACACACACACACACACACACACACACACACTTACAGTGAACATTTCCCAGACTTACACCATGTGACCTGTGATCAAGCTGTGGTATGACAGCTTCCCCACAGCCTGCAGTGACATTCTGCTGCTGCTGCTTCCTCTCAGGGAAACTGGTTCATAATGTGAAAATGTAATGCTCTAGTCAGTGTCTGTGTGTTTCCATTTCACCTGTGCTAAACTAATTTCTAAAGAATAAATTGTGCATTAAAATTATTTGTGTATCAGGTAAAAGCGATGAACTAAGAGCTCATTAAAAATACTCACTATTTATTCCTGCTGTCATTATATATTTCATGGAACTAATTTGAGTGGCTACGGTCTTCACCTTCCTGAGATTCTTGAAGACGTACTAATGTTGCTGACAGTGGACAGTGCACCAGCCAGTATCATGTGTCTTGTCACCTGAAAGTCACACAATCACTCCATGTTCTCTCTGAGCAGTCCTGCTGACTTTTGATCATTACTCACTGTGGTAAAAATGAAAATGAAACGTTTTATCTAATATATTTGTGTGTTCATTATGGCATTATCTATACAAGAAGAGTACAAAGATCACCATAAGTTCATAAACCAAGACAGTTCCAAATCAAACATTTTGATAAGGAAGGGGTAAAATGATGTTTCTCAGAAGACTGTAGAGCTATGCATGAAGCAGCTCTTGGTGTCTATTTTTGCCCATCTTTCCAGATAGCTGCCTGAAGACTGCTTGGACTTTAGGTGTGGGTCAATTTAACAGTGATGGCTTCTCCATATTCGGAATGTTTATGGTTACACTTTGTGTTTTAGTACATAAAACTAAATACTGTAACTTAAATTGATATGAGAGCCCCCAGCACTGCAATTTATTTCAAATAAAAAAAATAACATTTCCCAGTGCATATATATGTTAACAACTCAGTTTGTAGCCATGGTAGCTATGGTCACTTGTGGCTGAGTCTCAGCTAGGTGAGCTCCAGAGGAAGATGCCACATGATGAATTAGGAGATGCATCATAATCTGCATGTAATAAACATTGAAAAATCAATAGATATGAATTACACAGATTGTATATCTTTGAGCTAAGGAAACACATTTTAGATTACTTCCTTTTATCTTTTTTCATTTTTCTTATTTAAGAAATTTTCTACTTACTCCACATGCTATCCATTGATCCCCCTCCTCTCTCCTCTCACCCCCAGCCCTTTTTTGCAAGGCACCCTGAATACCCACATCCCCAAAATCGAGGTCTCCCATGGGGAGTCAACAGATCCCAGCACACTGAGCCTAGGCAGGTCCAAGCCCCTTCCCAATGCACCAAGACTGTGTAAGGTGTCATATCACAGTCACTGGGTTCCAGAAGCCTACCCACAGACCAGGGACAGATCCCAATCCCCCTTCCTGGGTGCCCCCCAAACAGTTCAAACCAAACAATTGTCTTCTTCTGTATCCAGAGGTCCTAGTCCAGTCCCATAGGGGTCCACAGCCACCAGTCCACAGTTCATGGTCTTGCACTAATGTGACCAGTCATCTCTGCACATCCTCCAATCATGATCACAACATCCCTAACCTGCAGTGTCTCTCCTCTCTGTCATCAGTTGGATTCCCGGAGCTCAGCCTGGTGTATGGCTGCGGATCTCTGTATCTGCCTCCATCAGTCACTGCACAAAGGTTCTATGATGACAACTAGGTCATTTGCTAGGCTGGTCACCAAAGTAGACAGGTCCAGGCACCCTCTGGACCACTGCCAGCAGACCAAGGTGGGGGTCAACCTTGTGGATTCCTGAGAGCCTTCCCAGCACCCTGCCTCTTCCTATTCCCATGATGTCCTCATCTATGATGGTATCTCCCTGCCTGCCCTCCCACTCTGTCCCTGTTCAGCTTGACCCTCCCATTTCCCTATGTTCTCATCCCCCATTCCTAGCCCTCTGCCACCCCCCACACACACCCAGTCCACTCATGTAGATCTATCCAGTCTTTCTTCACAGGGTCATCCACGTGTCCGTCCTAGGGTCTTTCCCTGTTAGCTAGCCTCTCTGGAGTTGTGGGTTGCAGTCTGACCATCCCATCCTCACATTTAGTAATTACTTATGAGTGAGTACATACTATGTGTGTCCTTCTGCATCTGGGTTACCCCGCTCAAGATGATATTTTATAGTTCCATCCATTTCCCTGAAAATTTAATTATATCATTGTTTTTTACTCCATTGTATATATGTGCCATATTTTCATTATCCATTCTTCAGGTGAGGGGCATCTTTTGGTTGTTTCCAGGTTCTTGCTATTATGAATAATGCTGATATGAACATAGTTGAGCATGTGTCCTTGTGGTAAGATTGAGCATTCCTTGGGTATATGCCCAAGAGTGGTATAACTAGGTCTTGAGGAAGACTTATTCCCAATGTTTTGAGAAACCGCCATAGTGATTTCCAGAGTGACTATACAAGTTTGCATCCCTACCAACAGTAGAGGAGTGTTTCCCTTGCTCCACATCCTCTCCAACATAAGCTGTCTTCAGTGTTTTTGATCTTAGCTATTCTTACAGGTGTAAGGTGGTATCTCAGAGTTATTTTGATTTGCATTTCCCCGATGACTAAGGATGTTGAGCAATTCCTTAAATGCCTTTCAGTCATTTGAGATTCTTCTGTTGAGAATTTTCTGTTAAGCACTTGTAGCCCATTTTTTTAGTGGCTTGTTCAGTATTTTGATGTCTGGCTTTTTGAGTTCTTTATATATTTTGGAGATCAGCCCTCTGTCAGATGAGGGGTTGGTGAAGATCCTTTCCCATTCTGTAGGCTGTCGTTTGGTCTTATTGACTGTGTCCTTTGCTCTACTAAAGCTTCTCAGTTTCAGGAGGTCCCATTTATTAATTGGTGCTCTCAGTGTCTGTGCTACAGATGTTATATTTAGGAAGTGGTCTCCTGTGCCAATTTGTTCCAGACTACTTCCTACTTTCTTTTCTATAAAGTTCAGTGAAACTGGATTTATGTTGAGGTCTTTGATCCACTTTGACTTGAGTTTTGTACATGGTGACAGATATGGATCTATTTGCAATCTTGTGCATGTTGACATCCAGTTATGCCAGTACCATTTGCTGTGTCTGAGGGAGCATCTCTTGGTCTGATTGATACTCTTGGTCCGGTGGGAGCTCTTGGTCTAGTTGATGCTGATGGACTTTTTGTCTTAGGGAGCAGCTCTTAGTCCAATTGGTGCTAGTGGGCTCTGTCTCAGGGAGTAGCCACAGTCTTAGTGTGTGGTACACAGTGATACTCTGATCTGTCTGAAGGAGATCTGAAGTCCAACTGGCCTCTTAGTTTAGTTGGGTGCTGGCAGGCTTTGTCTCAGGGAACAGTTGTAGTCTGGGAGGGTGGATGGGAATTGGGGGAGGTGGGGTATGGGTTATAGGGTCTGATGGGGAATTGTGGTAGTCTGACCTTATGTAGGAGGTCTGCCTGTCAACTGGCCTGAAACTGGAATTGCAATGGGTGGTGGCGTAGGGGCACAGGGTTGTGCCCCTGGGCCCAAAACCTACGGGCTGGGCTATTTGGGTATGAGGATAAAGACTCACCTTTTATTCCAGCCGTTTGCTTGTAGGCTCTGTCTCAGGGAACGGTTGCCGTCTCAACTACCTTTTATCTTAGGTTATCATCTTTTTATATTACATATAATTCACGTGTTATATTGATAGGTCACAGAAAAATAATTATTAAAAATTATTTTACATATATTATTTGTCCATTTGCAATTTAAACATTTTAATTGAATTCTAATTTCTTCAGTTTGAAGACCAAGGCTTGAGTTAAGTGTTATGCTGGAGCTTTTATTTATTTAAGATTTATTATTTAAGATTTATTTATTTTATTCTACATACATGAGTGTTTTGCCCACATATATGTCTGTAAGTTACCTGCATGCCTGGGTCAGAGGGGACATTGGCTCCCCTAGAATTAGAGTGAAACATGGTTATGAGCCACCTTGTCATTGCTGGGAATCTAACCCAGGTCATTACCAGCAGTAAACATACTCTTAAACACTGAGATATCTCTCCAGCTTGTATACCAGAGCTTTTTATAAACACAGAGCATCACAGTACAGCTACTGTAAAATTATGTTGGTGGGAGAATCAGATGTTTGTCTCTGGCAATTGGGATGAGTCTATACCTTTACTAGATCAAGCTTTTCAAGAGCAAAAATCATGTAAATATAAAATATATGATTTATAGTGTTATATTCATGGGAATGTTATTGGGTGGTCTTAGTCACTAACTTCTGTATTATTTCTATAGATACAGGCATGCATTAATTTGTATATGTGGAATATAGTACGAGCTTGACAATACAATTGGGCATACTTTTTCTCACAAGAATCTGATTCAGTGTAGCAGTTTTCTATTTCTTTATCACAGAGCTAATTTTAAAGTACTGCATTATAGTAATTTGACAAAATAATGACACTGGTCACCAGGCCAAATAACTAACATGGGCACCAAAGGTAAGACTGTTGAGTGGAACTGTAAACACTGTCTAGTGCTGATGACCTCTGATAACACTGCGGTGTTGGTTTCCACTGTATGGTGAGGAATCTCTTTTAAAACAGAAATTCCAAAACAAAATCACTATATGGTCATCTTCCGCAAATTCAAGTTTTTCTCAGTGTGTTGAAAATAGTGTTTGTCTTAGTGTTGCATGTTCTTTCCTCTTGGAGGCTCCTAGCTCCACATCTTCAGATGTGAGTATGTAGCCTGCAGTAACTACAGACATCAGAGCAAAAGGGGACCTTGGGCCAGGATAGTGTAGGGCACAGAGCTTTAGAGAGGAGAACAGCAGGGTACACTTGATCTCATCAGAGACACAGGAGAAGTTTGGCTCCATTGCAGGGAGGAGGAAAGTAATAACAGAAGAAGGTGGGAGGAACATATAGCTGAGAAGAGGACACAAGTGATCTGATAGGGAAAGTGAGAAAATCGGGGGTTCTTAGTTAAGGGGGACATCAGCATAGAAAAAGGAGGTAGGTACGTAAAATAACAAAACAATATGGATGGTTGAAAAAGAAATAAGGCAAAAAGAGAAAAAATTGTATGGAATCGTACTCACCTACCCCCTAAATGAAAAGAAAAAACAGTGTTTGTCTTGGTAGCTGGAGTTAGTTCTTTATCTTTTTATTTTATTTTTGTTTTAATTTTACACATCTGCCATGGGTTCCCCTGTCCTTCCCCCTTCTGCCACAACCCCAACTCCCCTTCCAGCCTCTCCTCTCCATTCCCATCTCCTCCAGGGCCAAGACTCCTCTGGGGATTCATTTAAACCTGGTGGATTCAGTACAGGCAGGTCCAGTCCCCTCCTTACAGGCTGAGCAAAGTGTCCCTGTGTAAGCCCCAGGTTCTAAACAGCCAACTCATGCACTAAGGACAGGTCTGGGTCCCACAGCCTGGGTGCCTCCCAAACAGTACAAGCTAATCAGTTGTCTCACTTATCCAGAGGGCCTGATCCAGCTGGGGGCTCCTCAGCCTTTGGTTCCTAATTCATGTGCTTCCATTCACTTGGCTATTTGTCCCTGTGCTTTTCCAGTCCTGGTCTCAACAATTCACACTCTTACAGTCCCTCCTCTTTCTCTACAATGGAGTCCTGGAGCTCCACCTGGGGCCTGGCTGAGGATCTCTGCATCCACTTCCATCAGTTATTGGGTGAGAGTTCCAGCATGACTGTTAGGGTGTTTGCCCATCTGATCACCAGACTAGGTCAGTTTTTTAAACTTGAAGTGGAGTGTTCCAAAAGGTGATGAGGTATTTTGCTGATTAAAATAGTCAGATTATCATGAATTAACTCTGTGATTCTATTAGAATTGAGTCAAAATATAGTTTGCACTATTCTTGAAAATAAAGCATATTAAAGTTTGGAAGGAGAGATTGGCTTACCTCACTCTTTTGAATTTTTTTTTTTTGTGAATATTTTCCAGGTCAACGTAAGTTTTATTTGGTTGTAAAAATGTGATTAATATTCTGTGTTTATCACTTCTGTTTTAGGTGTTAACTTTAAAATGAGGTAATGTTAATCAATAGGACTCAATTTCTAAGGCATAACACCTGTATAGAAGGATGTGACTGTGGATGCCTTTATTATCTCTAATATGCTATACAAACAGGTAGATACATGGATATGTATATGTTATCCAGTCTAGAACATCAAATGTTAAAGAGACTGGTTAATTAAGAATAAGTTAACCAAGAATGATGATGTAGACTACTGACCATTGAATCACAAGTTTGATGTACACTCTATTATTTTTCTAGGTATATGAATTATATTTCCACCATGATGTTAAGATGAATACACTTTCCACTTATGTCCTTAATAAAGCATATCCTTAATTTCCAAACTGTTTTTGGAGTCCTAGCCAATATGTCTCTCCTTTTTTTCTACACTGTCATAAACCTAGCTCATAGATTTAAGCCCATGGATCTGATCTCTTGTCAACTGACCTTCATCCATATAGTGATGGTCCTCGTTGGAGGGGACCTTTGGCTTACAGACTTATTTGAGTCACTGAACTTTGAGAATGACTTCAAATGTAAGGCAACTTTTTACATAAGCAGGGTGATGAGAGGCCTCTCCATCTGCCTGACCTGCCTCCTGAGTGTATTCCAGGCTGTCACTATCAGTCCCAACACATCATTGTTGGCAAAATTTAAACATAAACTAAAAACATACACAACCAATGCTTTCTTCTATATTTGGTCTTTCAATTTGTCATTCACTAGTATCTGTATCTTCTATGTTGTTGGTTTTACCAATGTGACAGAGAGCAACCAGATGAAGGTCACCAAATATTGCTCACTCTTCTCCATGAACTACATCACCAGGTCACTGATTTTAACAGTGACAGTCTTCAGAGATGTCTTTCTTGTAGGAGTTATGTTGACCACAAGTGCATACATGGTGATTATCTTGTTCAGACATCAGAGGCAATGCAAGCATCTTCACAGCATTAGCCACATGAGAGCATCCCCTGAGAAGAGGGCCACCCAGACCATCTTGCTGCTGGTGGTTTTCTTTGTGGTCATGTACTGGGTGGACTTCATCATCTCATCTACCTCAGTCCTGTTATGGAAGTATGATCCAGTCATCCTGACTGTTCAGAAGTTTATGATGAATGCATATCCCACAATTACTCCTTTGGTACAAATCAGTTCTGATAGGAGAATAATCAATATTCTCAAAAGCTTGTGGTCAATGTGCCACCCAATTTCTTAAAAAGGGCAATTTTTCTCTTCTTTCAAAAAAAATTATTTTGTTAAGGGCATTAGTGTTTTGCAGTGATATATGTAGGTGTGCACTCCTGGTCCTCAATGAGGGCAGAAATGGTTATGGGATGCCCTGGAACTGGAGTTACAGACGGTTGTAAGGAGACTTGCTGGTCATTTGCAATTATATTTTTTATTAAAAAAGATTCTTGTTAACCTGGTTCATACTTCAAGTAGCAAAGTAAGATTATTCATTTGATTCAAACAAAATTTGTGGTATAACTTATATACATCCTTTTATGTTTCTGCTGCCAAATAGTATAGAGTCCTGTTGTTCATTGTGCAGCACAAGTTGATATTTTGAAAGGAATTTTCTTAGAATCTCCTTTTCATTTTATGTCATCAATATACCCTAGATGCTAAGGTTACTAAAGCAAGCTCCTTGTTGATAGTGACTTTTTAAGATTTTTCAATGTTTAATTTACTCTAAGACATCAAGAATTGTTTAAATATCCCATTGTAGCTTTAATCGTTTCCTAATTATCATTTCTGTGTATCCATAAAAATAATGTGAATTTAAATTTTCATCACACTCCCTTAATGAGTGAATCTTATATGAAAATTTCATGTGCCTGTGTCTTTCTACTTCATTTAATCTACATGTATTGAAATATTATTGTTTAATAAAAAATTTTATATGCTTATACATGATATACAATATGGGTTTTGTGATGTGTATACATGTGTGTGAACAGATGAAGGATATGTGTATGCACAGATGAAGGATGTGTTTACATAGATGAAGTATGTGTTGTAGATGTAACTGTCTTGTTAAATACGAAACACAAAGCCAATTGCAGAGTTAAAAGCCAAGAGGTCAGAGCAATAGCTGAGAGCTGAAAACCTTACCCTTCACTGCTGCTCTGTCTTTCCTCTCTGCAAGAGAGACCTACTTCCTGTGTTTTTCTTTTTTTTTATAGACTTTCTGTTCTGTCTTTTCATTGGTTGTAAACCCAACCACATGACCTCCTCTTCACTGCCTGTCTGTACAGACCTCCATGTTTTCTATGGTTGGTATTGAGATTAAAGGCATGTGTCACCATGCTGCCTGTATCCTTGAACACACAGAGATCCTGCCCAGCTCTGCCTCCCAAGTGCTGGGATTAAAGGCATGCACCACCACTGCCCAGGTTCTGCTATGGTTTGCTCTGACCCCAAGGCTACTTTATTAATATACAAATAAAATCACATTTCAGTACAAATAAAATATCACTATAATGTGCAAATGTGTGTGTACACAGATGAAGGCTGTGTTTTCATGTGTGTGTTCACTGATGAAGTTTGTGTGTGCATGTGAGTGTGCACAGATGAAGGAAGTCTGTGTACATGTGTGTGCACAGATTAAGGATGTGTGTGTGTGTGTGTGTGTGTGTGTGTGTGTGTGTGTGTGTGTGTAGGCCAGGAGATACTTAGTTCTTCTTTTCAGAAGCCATTCCATTTGTTTTTAAGAGACCATCTCTCAGTGTCCTCGGTCTTGCCAAATAAGCCAAGATGATAGCCCCAGGGATTCTGTCATCTCTGTATCTCCAGCTCTGGGATCACAAATATGCATCATTATGACTATATTACTTCAAATTCTTTTAATTGGAAAAAATATTTTTTCCATATAATAAATCCTGATTAGAGTTTTCTGTTCCCATTCAATCCATATTCCTCCCTTGTCCCTTCTCATCAGGATCCACACCTTTTTTCTTTGCCCTTAGAAAACAAGTAGGTATATAAGTTTTAATAATAAAATAAAATTAGCTATAGAAAGACAAAACAAAAACAAACTAATTGGAAAAGATCAAATGCAAGAGAAGAACAAGAGCCAAAGAAAAGCACAAGACCACATAAAGATGTGGAGACACACAAGCCACACAGGAATCTCACGGCAATACAAATGTAGAGACCAGAATATATAGTACTATATAAAGAAAGGACTTTCAAGGTAAAATTAAGACAAAACTAAATTCAACATTATCTGACAAAGAACCTTCCAAGATTCTGTTGAGTTTGTTTCTCGTTTGCCATTTACCACTGACCACAGGATCTACCCTTGAGAGTGGGAGTCCCTGGAAGAAAACTAAGTTTTCACTTGCAAGTGACTATCAGATGAAGACAGCTGTAGAAGGGGAAAACACAACCCGGCCCAGTGCTGTTAAGACTGAATTGGACAGGGAGACCCACAAGCCAGGGACTCAGGCACTGTTAGTGTGAGCAAATACATGTTGGGCTATGGGAGTGAGAGAGAGACAGAATGGTTCATATCTTGTGCTGAGAGCAGATCTGAAGTGGTGAGGTGGTGAGGAACAGAGTGGGGAGGTAGGTAGCTTGGCTGTCACCATGGGTCATGTTTATGTCTAGGCCTGGACTGCTGCCAAGACCAATGTCTTTGTCCATGGTCGAGCTGCAGCCAGGCTCTCTGTTACTGTCCGTGGCTCCTGTTACCAGGAAGGCAGAGAGGACAGGACTGTACAGAGTTGGCCCCAGCCCTCAACTGGCTGCAATACTAGGGACAAAGTTCTCTGCCCCTCACTGGCTGCAGTACTCATGAGAGCTGGTCCTACACCTCTCCTGGGCAGCACAACAAAGCTGAACCTGTTTGTTGGGCACACTGGCAATTGGGCCCAGTCAGCATGAAAGTGGGAAAGGTGTTCCTTCTCCCCTTGTCTGCCTTGTGATTGTGTGGTTAAGAGAAAGATGCTCTATCCTGACTCTCCTCAAACACCTATGACTGGTAGAAACGATGATCCAATCCCTTACCTTCTGGAGACCTGGCCCTGTTCTTTGCCTGGGAAACATAGTAGAGCTGGTTCTGGTGGTTTAGGTGTGGGTGAGACATCCCTGAGGGCTTGAAAGAAGGAAAACTGGCCCATCCCTTCCTCCTTGTTGCATGGGGTAAACTAACCAGGAGAGCTTATGTGTTGGTGATGAAGAAATGCTGGTAGGCTGACCAGCCCAGCTACCACTCAGATCCAAAATCAGGTGCATGAATTGGACCATGCCAACATCTGCTTCATCTATGATCTGCTGAAGCAAAGTAAGAGACCAGTTATACAGATATAAAGCTTCAGGATCTCCATGACATAGGACAATAAAAGGATATTTAAGAGATGTTCCAGTGAGGTCCTAGTATAGATAGTATACCAGAAAGCAGAGACCTCAAAACTGATCATTGTGTCCTCAGTGAACACTTGCAAGAAAAGATATATGGACAAAAGGTTATATTGTGTGGTAAGATGTTTTTCTCTTACATTTTATTTTATTCTATGGTGGGGGGCAAAGTTGCAAGGGAAGAGGGTGGAAAAGAAGGGATGGGAAGATGAATGGGATCGGGATGCATGATATGAGAGTCATGAAGAACAAATAAAAGTTAAAAAAGAAAAGAAAGTATAGAAAACAATTTGGAGATTCTTCCTGAAATGTTCACCAAAATGACTCATACCTTTAACTGATCCTCATCCCCAAAATGGAGATAGTTTCTTGGTTAGTGATGAAATGTGAGTCATCTGCTCTCAGCTCTAGGACACTATCTGGTGCAGACCTGTTTAGATAATACTCATGCTGCTCAGTCTCAGAATTTGTATAGTTTGTATGTGTGTCAATGTGTTGTGTTAAGAAGGCCCTGTTTTCTTGATGTTCTCCATCCCCTCTGGCTCTTACATTCTTCCCTCTTCCACAGTTTCCTGAGCCCTGAAGGGAGGGACATGATGGAGACATTCAGCATAGAGTGTGTTTCAAGGTATCCCACTCTGCATATTTCTGGCTGTGGATCTCTGTGCTTGTTTCCATTTGCTGCTGGAGGAAGCTTCTCTAATGATGGCTCAGCCAGGGTGGATCTGTGAGTAGAGCAGAATGTTATCAAGAGTCATTGTATTATTATGTTCTCTTTCCCCCCCTTTTAAAATTTATTATATTTGTGTTTTAATTTTACACATCAGCCATGGGTGCCCCTGTCCTCCCCCTCCTGCCCCTGCCCCTACCTTCCACCCAGCCCCCTCCCCTCCATTCCCATCTAGTCCAGGGCCAAGAAATCCCTGGGGATTCATTTATACCTGATAGGTCCAGTACAGGCAGGTCCAGTCCCCTCCTTCCAGGCTGAGCAAAGTGTCCCTGTGTAAGTAAGCCCCAGGTTCCAAACAGCCCGCTCATGCCCTAAGGACAGGTCTGGGTCCCACTGCCTGGGTGCCTCCCAAACAGTTCAAGCTATTCAATTGTCTCACTTATCCAGAGGGCCTGATCCAGCTGGGGCCTCCACAGCCTTTGGTTCATAATTCATGTGCTTCCATTCATTTGGCTATTTGTCCCTGTGTTTTTCCAATCTTGATCTCAACAAACAACTCACACACTTTTTTTTTCAGAATTAATGATCACTTAGAAGTGTTTGTATTATCTTCAGCCTTATGGCCTTACCATCTATAGATAGAGAGCAACTAAGAGCATTGGCAATAGCCTGGGTTGTTTAGAGGTACACACAGGGCTGCTGCAGACAACAACACAATTGGATGTAACCCCTTCCCAGTTATGGAAGTTTCATTTGGTAATGAGTGATATACAGTCGGAGATCTCTCTCGCATGTTATTGGGCAATTTCATTTATATTGCCTACACACACACACACACACACACACACACACACACACACACAGAGTATACAAAGCTTATGCTGTATTAGGTTTCCATAATCCCATAAAATATTCTTAATTTTAGCTGTCATTCCCCACATTCCCTTCCATGCTCTCCTTTTTACCCCTTCCCATTTGATCTTCCCATTAGAGCCTCCCAATCTGATAGCTATCTATTCTATTTCATTTTCCTAGGGAAATCCATCATTCCCTCAAAATTTCATTCTCTATATCTAACCTCTGTGTTAATATGGACTGTAGCTGTTTTATCAATGACTCAACAGCTAACATATACATAAAAAGGGAATATATACTGTGATTGACTTTGTGAATCTGGCCTACCTCACAGAGGATTTTTTTCTGGTTTAATCCATTTAACTGTGAATTTCCTAAGTTTGTTATTTTAATGGTTGAGTTATATTCCACTCTGTAAATGTAACACACTTTTAAAATTCATCTGTTGATAGACATCAAGTTTATAACAAATTTCTGGGCATTATGAATAGAACAGCAATGAATATAGTTTATCAGGAATCTGTAAAAGGATGACACATCATTTGGACATGTGCCCAAAAGTGGCATAGCTGGATCTTGTGGTGGGTGATTTCCCAGCTTCCTAAAGAACTGCCAGACTAACTTCCATAGTGGCTGTACAAGTTTGCACTCTCAGAAGCAATGGATGAGTGTTCCCCTTTTTCATGTCATCAGCAGCATAAGCTATCATTTATTTTATTACCTTGGTCATTCTGACTGATGTAAGATGAAGTCTCCAAGTAGCTTTAATTTGCCTTTCCCTGATACTACTGATGTTGTACAGTTGAGTGATTCTCTGCCATTTGAGTCTTTTTTTTTGAGGTAAGAAAGAAATAAAGAACACAGCATGAGAAGAAGATGGAGAGACACTAAAGGTGTGTGTATGTGTATATATTTTCCCTTTTTTGCAAGCCAGGGAATTTTAGTTTAGCCCCCACGCTGGCTCCAGAGAATTCAGTTTTACTTCCTCAGATAGAAAAGTCAAGTTGAGCAATTAGTTCATGAACTCCCTGGCTTCCTTTCATTCCATGAGCTGCTGAAGGCTGGTCCTCATAGTAGCAGTAGAATATTAATGGGGAATGGATTGAATCTGTAGATTACTTTTGATCAGATGGCCATTTTTACTAGGTTAATCCTACTGATCCATGAACATGGGAGATCTTTCCATCTTTAGATATCTTCTTCAATTTCTTTCTTGAAAGACTTGAAATTATTGTCATACAGATCTTTCACATGCTTGATTATAACTACTCCAGATGTTTTATATTATTTTAAGCTTGATTCTCTGATTTCTTTCTGAGACCCATTGGTGTTTGTATATTGGGAGGCTACTGATTTTGTTTTAGTTAATCTTGTATCCAGTCCCTTCACTAAAGCTGTTTAACAGCTGTGGGAGTTTCCTGGTAGAGTTTTTGGAGTAGCTTTTGTATATTATTATATTATCTAAAGATAATAATACTTTCATTTCTTTTCTAATTTGTATCTTTTTGAACCCCTTCAGGTGTCTTACTGCTCTAGCTAGAAATTCTAGTACTATATTGGATAGGTATGGAGATAGTGGACAGACTAGTCTTGTTTCTGATTTTAGTGGAATCGTCTTGAATTTCTCTCCATTAATTTGATGTTAGCAATTGGCTTGATGTATATTGATTTTTTTTTGTTTTGGTTTGTTTAAGATAGGGTTTCTCTGTGTAGTGTTGGTGCCTGTTTTGGATCATGCTCTGTACACCAGGCTGGCCTTGAACTCACAGAGATCCAACAGCCTCTGTCTCCCAAGTGCTGGAATTAAAGGCATGTGCCACCACTGCCCATCTGTATGTTGCTTTTATTATGTTTATGTATGTGCCTTATATCTCTGATCTCTCCAACTCTTTTTATCATGATGTGGTGTTGAATTTTATCAAAGGCTTTTCAACATCCATCAAGATTCATGTGCTTTTTTCTTTTAGTTTGCTTATATGGTGAATTACACTGACAGATTTTCATATGTTGAATAATCCCTGCATCCCTGGGATGAAGACTGCTTGATCATGATGGATGATCATTTTGATGTGTTCTTTGATTTGTTTTGCAAGTATTTTATTGAGTATTTTTACATCAATGTCCATGACTGAAATTGGTCTGTAATTCTTTGTTGAGTCTTTGTGTGGTTTGGGTATCAGGTTGATTGGCCTTACAGAAAGAATTTGGCAATGCTCCTTCTGTTTCTACTTTGTGGAATAATTTGAAGAGAATTGGTATTAGCTCTTCCTTGAAAGTCTGGTAGAATACTGTTGAAATGAGGTGTCCCTGGGCTGTTTTTTATTTGGGAGTCTTCTGATGACTGCTTCTACTTCCTTAGGAGTTATAGGTCTATTTAAATTGTTTACATGATCCTGATTTAAGTGTCCAATTCTTTTAGATTTACCAACTTTGTGGATGACCTAATGATTCTCTGTATTTCCATGGAGTCTGTTATGTCTCTCCTTCTTTTTGATTTTGATGATTTTAATATTCTCTCCCTCTATCTGCCTTTTAGTTAGTTTGGATAAGGATTTATCTTTTTTGTTGATATCCTCAAAGAATCAACTCTTTGTTTCCTTGATTCTTTGTATTGTTCTCTTTGTTTCTACTTTATTGGTTTCAGCACCAATTTGATTATTTCCTGCCTTCTACTCCTCTTAGATGTGTCTACTTCTTTTTGTTCCAGAGCTTTCGGGTGTGATGTCAAGTTGCTAGTATGAGTGCTGTCAAAATTCTTCATGAAGACACTTAGTGCTATGAACTTTCCTCTTAGCCCTGCTTTCATAGTGTCCCATAAATTTGGCTATGTTGTGCATTCATTTTCATTGAATTCTAGGAAGTCTGTAACATCTTTCTTTATTTCTTCCTTGACCAAGTAGTAACTTAGTAGAGAGCTGTTTAGTTTCCATGAGTTGTGGGCATCCTTTTCTGTTGTTTCTGAAATTCATCTTTAATCCATGGTTGTCTGATAAGATACAGGAGGTTTATTTCAAATTTTTAGTGTCTGTTGAGATTTGTTTTGTGGCTGAGTATATGCTCAATTTTGCAGAATGTTCTATGTGGTGCTGAGAAAGTATATTCTTTTGTATTTGGGTGAAATGTTCTGTAGATATCTTATAGGTATATTTGAGTCATAACATCTGTTAGTTCCATAATTTTTCAGTTACCTTTCTGTCTGGATGACCTGTCCATTGGTGCGAGTGGGGTATAAAAATCTCCCAACAATATTGTGTGGGGTTCTATGTTTGATTTAAACCTTAGAAATGTTTCTTTTAGAAATGTGTGTGCCCTTACATTTGGGGCATAGATGTTAAGAATTGAGACATCATCTTGATGCATTTTTTTCCTTAGATGAATCTGAAATGAACTTCTCAACCTCTTATGATTAATTTTGGTTAGAAATCTATGTTATTTTACATTAGAATAGCTACACCATCTTGCTTCTTAGGTCCATTTGATTAGAAAACCTTTTCCCAACCTTTACTCTTAGGTAATGTCTATCTTTGAAGTTGAGGTGTGTTTCCTGTATGCAGCGGCATAATGGATCCTGTTTTTTATCCTATAGTGATATTTTATTTGTACTGAAATGTGATTTTATTTGTATATTAATAAAGTTGCCTTGGGGTCAGTGTAAGCCATAGCAGAAGCTGGGCAGTGGTGGTGCACGCCTTTAATCCCAGCACTTGGTAGGCAGAGCTAGGAGCATCTCTCTGTGTTCAAGGATAAAGCCAGCATGGAGACACATGCCTTTAATCTCAATACCAACCATAGAAGACCTGGAGGTCTGTACAGATAGGCAGTGAAGAGGAGGTCATGTGGTTGGGTTTACAATCAATGAGAAGGCAGATCAGAAAGTCTATAAAAAAGAGAAAAACACAGGAAGTAGGTCTCTCTTACAGAGAGGAAAGACAGAGCAGCAGTGAAGGGTAAGGTTTCAGCTCTCAGCTATTGTTCTGACCTCTTGGCTTTTAACTCTGCAATTGGCTCTGTGTTTCTTATTTAATAAGATGGTTACATCTACAGTATCCAGTCCCTTTGTATTGGCAAATTGAGTCCATTGATATTGTGTTATATTAATGACCAATCATTGTTAATTCCTGTTATTTTGTTCTTGGTTGTGATAGCCTCTCTCTCTCTCTCTCTCTCTCTCTCTCTCTCTCTCTCTCTCTCTCCCCCTTCTTTGTGATTTACTTGTGTGAGAATATCTATTACCTGTGCTTTTGTTGATTCAGTTAACTTCTTGGGGTTGGAATTTTCCTTCTAGTACTGTCTGCAGGCCTGAGTTTTTGGATAGATATTGTTTTAATTTGACTTTGTAATGGAATATCTTGTTTTCTCCATCTACGATGATTGACAGTTTTGCTGGTCATAGTAGTCGGACCTGGCATCCCTAGTCTCTTAGCATCTACAAGATATCAATCCAGACACTTCTTGATTTTAGGATCCCTGTTGAGAAGTTGGATGTGATTCTAATGGGTCTGTCTTTATATGTTACTTGGACTTTTTCCCTTGTCATTTTTAATATTCGTTTTTTTCTCCATATGTTTAATGTTTTGATTATTACATGATAAGGGGAAATTTTTTTCTTTTCCAATCTATTTCATGTTCTAAGAGCTTCCAGTACATTATTAGACACGCCCTTATTTAGGTCGGGAAAATTTTCTTCCATGATTCAGTTAAATATACTCTCTGTGATTTTTTTTTTTGCCCCATAGACAGGCTTCGCTGTGTAGTTTTGGTGTCTGTCCTGGATCTCACTCTGTAGTCCAGGCTGGCCTTGAACTCATGGAGATCTGCCTGTCTCTGCCTCCCTTAAGCCCATACCTCTTAAACCTTCTGACTTTTGTGAGATATTTTAATCACATTCTGAAGTTCCTGAAACAGGCAATAAAGTTTGCTTTGATTCAGAGTGCTGAACTAGCTTCTAGCAGACCAAAATTAGCCATAGTTATTTTGGTGGACCAAGCCCAGATAGAGACACACAGGAAGTTGTGGGGCTGGACTTAAAGAAACATATTGGCTTTTTTGCATCAATAAACAAGAGAGAAGAGAGGTCAATGGTCAGTTTTCCCACTGCTTCTCTGATCGTTCATCTTCTTACTCCTGAATTTTTATTAACAAATAATAATTAGATGAATGTTTCATTAGGCACCCAATGTGGGGCATAGGATCACAGGTCCACCTGCTATGTAGCTGCTGCAGGTGCCACAATGGCTGGCTTTTTCCTCCCTTCCCCCATGCCCTCTGTGCAAATCTAGGGTTTTCCCATTGTAACTTTTCTACAGTGGCCTCCAGCTGCTGCTGTCCCTGGCCCCATACTCCTTAGGTAGCTGGGCCCCAAATGTCATCAGAGTTAGCAGCCCATTGATAGCTGGCTGTGTACTTCAGGCAGCCATCATGCCCTTGCTTCCTTCAATGCTGTCTTCTTCCACACATCTCCCTGTGTCCACTTTTCAGGCCCCTGACTCCTCGATGTGTGTTGATGGCTACCCCTGACCCTCCTCTTCTGGCTGCTGCCACACAAGATTGGCTCCTGACAGCTTCTTGGCCTTTTACTGCTGTTGCCACCACCACACACTCTCGACCCCAGCCCCAGGCAAACACCTGCAGCTGTCCTCAGCCAAGCCATGCACCCCAGAGCCCAGCCATGCTGCACAGTGACGGCCAGCTTCACATGTCATTGTCACCATCATCAAATCTGGGGAGACACTTGGGAGTCTTAATGGTGAATTAGTTTGTTTTAATTGTTGTTTATCCACATGTTAATAACAGGGAACAATATTATGATATAGGAAGATAGGTCTCTGTATTGTTCCATCTTGACTGGTTTGAAAATGAAAAAATTAAATGAAGGGATAAAAAGTTATGTGGAATTGACATAAGGTTGGTTATAATCATTATCACTTTGGTAATTCATGTTTTAACTTTAAGAAAGTTGTTTGATATTGGTGGCAAATGTGAAACATTGACTGATAAGATACAACCTATAGAAAGACCTACAAATGTAACTAAGAAAAATATTTACATACAGACATGATTTTTGAGAAGAATCTACTGCTTTTTATTTTTTAACAATACCTTTGCAAGAACAAGATTGAGAAAAATTTGTCTTCACTGTGCTTACTTATAATAATTCCCCACCTGTTAAAAGATATCATTGGAAAATTGTTCCACAATAGATGTTAAACACCCCTACCTTGTGTCAATATTTTGTGCAACAGCCATTGAAAATAATTCTTAAACAGTTTTCCTCAATCTATAATTTATCGTTCTATGGGTGATATCTTACTAACTGATTCAGACTCAGATACCTTAGAAAAAGTGTTTAAAGAGGTAAAAACAAATTGCCTCCTTAGGGATTATAAATTGCTCCTGAAAAAATACAAAGAAGAGATTCTGTTAATTAATTACCTAGAATATAA
Source organism: Onychomys torridus (assembly GCF_903995425.1). Classification (NCBI taxonomy): domain Eukaryota; kingdom Metazoa; phylum Chordata; class Mammalia; order Rodentia; family Cricetidae; genus Onychomys; species Onychomys torridus. The sequence goes on from NW_023413393.1 coordinate 27,056, forward strand.
GATAGGTTTACAAAGAATTCAGCCTCAGAATGTACAAATCAGGCGATATCAATGATGAAACTTTAATGCTTTTCAAAAATTGCTGGCAGGTATGAACTGGCTACTGCCATCAATTGGATTGATAACTCAAGAGCTAAATAGTTTATTTGAAACCTTACAGGGTGATAAGGACTTCAATAGTTCAAGAAAATTATCAGCTGAGTCTGAGAGAGAATTGGCTTTGGTAGAAAAGAATGTACAGGATGCACATGTGGATCATTTGGATCCAGAGCTTGATGGTATTCTGCTTATTTTACCTTCTCTGCATTCTCTTTAGGAATTCTCATACAGAGAGAAGATAATATCCTAGAATGGATATTTTTACCACACACACAGAGTGTAAAATTAAAGAGTTGTGTAGAAATGGTTTGTGAATTGATTCTGAAAGGAAAATTAAGATTTAACCAATTAGCAGGAATATACGCAGCAGAAATTGTGGTACCTTTTACTAATGCTAAAATGTCCTCATTATGGACAGAAAGTGAGTGCAGATGAAAAGCTTGCAGTGACTTTTTTGGAGAGATTAGCAACAAATATCCCCCAAACAAGGAACTTCAGATTATAAAGAAAGCTAATTGAATCCTACTGTACACTCTATGGGGAACACCAATTTTTGGAGCTCATCCATTCTATACAGATGCAAAGAAATCAGAAAACACATGGTATAAGTATGTAAAGTTTTGTATAGTGGCTGAAATCTTTTATGATTCTTTTTAAAAATCAGAAATATATGCTATTCTTACATTATTATTAGACTTTCGAGAACCTCTTAATATTGTTACTAACTCTTAACATGCAGAATTGTTTTACATGTTAAAACTATTGAACTTATTCCAGATGATTCAGAATTAACTTTATTATTTACTCAATTATAAGAAACAATCAGAAATAGAAATCAACCCTTCTAAATAATACATACCAGATCCCATATGGGTCTACCAGGTCCTGTAGCACAAGGTAATGATGAAATCAATCAGCTCTTGGTAAGAAATGTGCTAGAAGCCTCAGAATTTCATAAGAAATTTCGTGTTAATAACAAGGGCTTGCAGCAAGATTTTTCTATATCTTGTCCACAAGCCATGGAAATGATAAGGCATTATCCTAATTGTGCCTTGTATAACCAAACTTCACTACCTGGAGGAAGTAACAAAAAAGGTACTCAAAGCAATGAAATTTGACAAATGGACGTGTTTCATTTTCCAGAGTATTGAGAATTAAAATATGCACACCATTCTATAGATACAAAATCCGGATTTCAATGGACAATGATTTTGAGTTCTGAAAAGGTTGATTCTGTAATTACACATCTATTAGAAGTCATGCCATCATGGGGATACCTTTACAAACTAAGATTAATTACTCCAAATTACGTCTCTAGTAAAAAGAAACAATTTTTTCATGTTACAACATAAAGCATATTATAGGTATTCCACATAACCCTCCAGGACATGCAGGTATAGAAAGGTCTAATTACACCCTAAAAGATATGCTTAATAAAAACAAAAAAGGTATTAAAGACCCCAGAGATAGATGTCACAGTGCTTTATTAACTTTAAATTTTTAAAATGCCAATGAAGAAGGTTGACAGCTGTGGAGAGACATTGGATGGTTGAATAAACTCCTGAATTAAATCAGCTTGCATATTTTGAAGATGTGTTGACCTCAGAATGTAAAACAGAATATGTGTTATATTCAGAAACAGGTTTGCATTTGTTTCTACAGGAGAAAAAAAAAGGTTGTGAATACCATCAAACTTAATAAAGATTAGATTGAAACAGGAGAGACCTCTGGATTAGAAGTGGAGACAGTTAATCAAACAATGTGGCCACTCAGTCTAAACTAACTTATAAATCTAATAAATGCCTTTCATTTTATCAGATATAACCTGCCCAAAATGGAAACTCCCCATATTAGGGTTGGGGCAGGATTTTGTTTTTGTCTTTCCAGGAGAAAAAGATATCCAACTAAGAAATCTGAGGACTACTGGACAAATGAAACATCTGAAGATTAAGGACAAATCATCCAGAGAAAATTTCAAAAGAAACAGAGAAAACTGACCTTATGGTATAACATATTTCCAAGAGGAAAAAATTTTATAAATCTTCCTGAATGTTTGTTTCTACTGTTATCTACAGATATCTAAGCCACATAGTCTCTTTGTAGCCCCAGTTCAGTTAAAAACTAAAGCTGTCTTTAGAGTTCGAGTGTGGCTCTCTCCTTTTCTAAACTCAAACATGCTTGTTAAAGAATACTCCAAAATTTCTGTCTCATATCCGAAGAGCCACCTAATGTTGGACAAAAGAAAACCCAAAATTAATGGTCTATTCTATTGCCATTAATCTCATAATCCTTTGGTTTTCATTTAGACTTTTTAAAACCTTTGTTAATGTTTAAGTATCTCACAATTTATAAGATTAATATATACATACTAGTTACTTATATTTATTATACATTAATATATCGTATATTTCAACTTTCTGTCATGATATTAATGGTCCTAAAGAGTATATCTAATTCTACAAAAAACCTTCATCTACCTTTCTATACATGATTTCACGCTTGTATCTGAATCCGATAACTAGAAATTAAGTTTGTATACCCTGAATGTATTCAACAAATTGTGATCCTTTGACTTTACTGTGAACAGCTGCATATGACATTTAAAATTTTCAAGTTTTTTTGCAGTGAGTTGTAACCATATTTAATATTGACTTTTGAAGTCTCCAAAAGGAAGATGGAGTCCCAAAATGATAATTCCACCAGGATTGTAGTTAATGCAACTAAGGTGGTAAACATTACCAAAAGATCAGATTTGGACTACAAACTGCTTAGAACAATTTTAAGGTGGCTAGCTGAAATATAGCCTACTCCAGCCAGGAGTTCAGATAAGCCCTACACGATTTCATCACACAGAGACTGGCCAACAATTACCTCTCACAATTATTTCAATTTTTTCAGGGTCCCCTTAAGATTCCATCACACCTAGATAACAAGAAACAGTACAAAAAACATGATGCCCACATCCCCAAGAAGTGGGGTGTGTGGCTTTTAGTTGTTTGGTGTTTTATGGATATATATCATCCTTTAGTGCATTTGACTGCAAGTAGTTATTAGTCATAGTGACAGAGGAAACTAAACAAAGGAGATTAGATTCAGGGATCTTGTTCTGAAAAGAAAAATATAGGTACAGCATGATAGGATAAAAGGGTAGGTTATTGAATCTACATTTAAACTTTAAAAAAGTCAACTACTAGTCTGAAATATTTAACATTGGTATGGATTTTTATATATTGATACAATTGTAAGGTTATTTTCGTTAGAACAAACTGTACTTATGTTTCTACTCTTGTTTAGGTTATTATACCTATGTAGCACATTTGACAATGTAATGTGTGTTTCTAGTCCTTGAACATTATTATAACAAACTATTTAAGATAATAAAGAAATGCAGGTTTGTAGTTACATATATCAACCAAACTTATACTCACGTTATATATATTTTCAACATCAAACATAGATATATTTTAGGTAGACAGAAAATCTTCAAATATTGCAGAGACCTACAGAATATGGCATTTACAATGTTTTAACAACAAGGCTTTTTCATAACAAGGAGATATATCTGCTCTTGGAAGCTCAATTCTACTTCAGAGAAGATGATGGGCATCAAAGAACCTCCACATGGATTTTGCTTTCTTTGTGATAAAAGTTAGCCATTGTGTAAGAAATTGTCCTTGCCTGAACTACGGAAGCTTGCTGTCCAAATTGGAAAAGCAGAACACAGAAAAAAGTGACTGCCAATCTTTGCCAAGACAAGGTAGGACAGTCCTTCAAAAATCCTGCTTCACAGAAAAGTCTGTCAGATAATCCAGGCCAGGAGGTCAATGAAAGATGTCCCATCATTGCATAGGAACCATATATGACTGTCCAGGCAGCCAAATGTTTTTGTCATTACTATAGCTTTAGAAGTTGTTTGTTCAGCACTTCCTGTTTACTCACGTAGTATCGTATTTTTCTTGTTTTTCTAATAGAGTTGAAGACTAGATAGTTGTAGTTACAGTTTTTCTTGTTAATAGCTTGCAGTTAATAAATTCAAAAAAGAAACTCACAAAAGTGTTGTAAAGTGTGTAAGGTTGAGTGAAATAGTTAAATTTTTTATCTAAGAAAATGTTTTGAGGTAAAAAAATAGTTTTGGTTTGGTAATACAAGTTAGGATAGAAAGTAAAATTGGTACAACTTGAGACTCACCAAATAGAATAGAAAATGGAGTACTTTGGTTTTAGTTTTGCCAAATGCAAATGGACTGGATATTGTGAATGTAATTTTTACCCAATAATTGTTCTTATTTTATATAGTAATACTGTGGTAGAGTTAGAACCTTCCATTTTTAATTAGACAAAAAGGGGTAATGTTTTGGGATAATTTGATCATATTCTGATGCTCCTGAGAATGACAATAAAGTTTGCTTTGAATCAAAGGGTGGAACTAGCTACTAGCTGACCAAAATTAGACATACAGGTTTTGGACGACCACATAGACGGACAGAGAGACAAAGGAGATAGTAGGGCTGGAGCTAGAGAGAGTCTTGGCCTTTTTGATCTAGGAGTGAGAGATAGATAGATAGATAGATAGATAGATAGATAGACAGATAGATAGATATATCAGTAGTCATGTCTCCACTTCTTTGATTATTCAGGTTCCTACCTTAATATCTGACTCCCAAATGTTTAATAGTAAAGAATAAATAGATAAACTGTTCACCCCATATAGCAACATCAACTGGAAACTAAGTGTTCAAATGCCCAAGATTTTGGGGGATATCTCATTTAAACCACGACAGCTCCAGTTTGATTTAGATCATCAATCATGTGCTTCATGTTATTCTCTGGCTGGCAACTTTATATTCTCTGCTTTGGAGTTTATTTTGTATACCATGGGAAATTTTTGAATATTTCCCTTTGAATAAGCAAAAGCACAGGTTTTAGCTATAGATGCTTTCTTTTCTTTTCATCTTCATTTTTTGCCTAATGTATAGCTGTGGGTCTGCATCTGTTTCCATCAGTTGTTGGAGGAAGCTTCTCTGATGACAATTGGGCTAGGCACCAATCTATGTGTTTAACAGGATAACATTGGGCATCATTACCTGGACAATTTTCTCCAGTAATATTTGGTTCTTTCCCAGATCTCTTGGTCAGCTAATCTGTGGATCATGATCTTCACAGCTGTGTCGGGGTGGGTTACACTCCTGGCATGAGTTTTAAGCTAGACCAGTCATTGTTTGGCCACTCCCTCAATCTCCAGCCCACCCTTACCTCAGCACATCCCACAGGCAGGACAGACTGTAGGTTGAAGATTATGTGGCTGGCTTGGACATTTTCTAATTTTAGCAAAAGTGCTGATAATTTCCAGGTGAGACTCTGAAGCCACTGTCAATTAAGTATGGAAGTTATCAGGAATGTTTTGGAAGCAGAAAGGATACCTTGGGGAAGTGAAATGTTTTTCTACTTCTTTTAAATGGGACATCATTAATTTTCCTTTTGTTTTGTCCACAAGGACTGGTATCAGCTCATCCACACAGACAGATGTGGCCTGGGAGAGTAGCTCACACACGGGAAACCCAGAGCTCAGCTGTTCCCACTCCACTGTTTTCCTGGAATTAGGAAGTTCACTTTCCATTGGATGGTACAACTTCTTAACAACCTCAAGATCAGAAGTGCACTCTACAGATGACATGATAATTATGGGTCTAGAGAGAGATAGGCTGATGACATTTCTTCCTTATAACTGCTTCTTAGGGCTTCATTCTATATCGATGTTTCTCAGAGGCCAGGCCAGGTTAGTGTTTGCTTTTTTCTTCATTAATAATGAGATCTGTGTATGGTAGAACAAAGCAGGATTTTCTGTAATAGAATGACGAGAGAGTTCTCTGCTTAGAATTTTACTTTTGAGCCCTACTGTGTCAGAGGCAAACACAACAGATGCTTGTAGACATAAAATATCAGTTTAATGATTTATAAAAGGAACATAGATTTAACTCACTCTGACCATTGAATACAATATGCTTGGCAGTAGCTGGGACTATTCGAAAGTAGACAAGGCCTAGCAGATGTGTGGATAGAGACAGGAAAGGTCAATAGGATGAAGAAGAGTGATGGATATATATTGTGAATGAAGATGTCATGACATCCTTCAGTTTTTGTAATGACTGTTCACTACTAATATTTAAAAAGTAGCCCAAATGGAATATTTTAAGCACATATCAGTACACAAATTCTCCCCAGTGCATACTCCAAAAATTCTAAAATCGTGGTTCCATCTAGCTAATACTAACTGTGTTAGACTTCCATTTCTGTCATAAAATACCTAAAATAACTTTTAGAGCAAAACCGAGAACCCATATTTATTTATTTTCTGGACTACATTTATAATACTAACTTACATTGAAATGATAGTTTGTTTTTTTCACTTTACTACTTTCCTCAAGTTAACTCTCTATATATTTATTTATATGAAACTTCAACCAGAATTATACAAGTGTTAAGCAATTTAGAGTTTATCATTAATTTTCTGTTATCAAATTAGCATATATTTAGCAATTCTGAGAAAAGTTTCTATTTATGGTCTTAACAGTGTAAAAACAAGTTTTAAAAAGTTTTACATATATTTGTTTATTCTATTGCAGTGATTTCTAATAAAATATATCTTTTCTGGGTATTTAAAAATATCTGCATATCTTACTTCACTTATTTATTAAATCCTTGTAACGTTATCCTTACAAAAAATGTAAACTGGAATATTTTCAGTTGGATATTGAATGTTTTAATTAAAGTAAGTTAAGTTTTAATATATCATGTTTGCAAATTGAACTTTGTGACATTGCTATTGACATAATATTGAGTAAGCTTTTCATTAGCAATGAAGAACTAATTTCAAATCTCCAATAGTATAAAATTATTTAAAGTCAAAATCCCTAGTAGATAAAAAACACAATTACCCATTAAATCTGTAATCAAAATAAATATCAAGTAAATTTAAGCTTAGCTGCTGAGTGCCCTAAATCCATTTTTATTTTGTTGGAATATCATTTATTAATGCATACAGGAGACTCAAATGGATAATGGAAGTAGGTGTGGTGGCACACACCTGTGATCCCAGCACTTTGGAGGTGAAGGTAGGAGCATTGTGAGTTTGATTGGAGTCAGTCTGAACTACATACAGGTTTAGATACTCTCTCTCTCCTCTCCTCTCTCTCTCTCTCTCTCTCTCTCTCTCTCTCTCTCTCTCTCTCTCTCTCCCTCTCAGTCTGTATCTCTTACACACACACACACACACACACAAACACCACACCACACACACACAAGTGAACGTTTTTCATATCCTTCCCAGACTTAACCGTGTGACTTGTGATCAAGA